>NC_140521.1:5569756-5705973 GCF_964339955.1 Pipistrellus hanaki | reverse complement strand
TTGCCCTTCTCCTCTCCTCCTCCTCCTCCTCCCTCTCCTCTCCTCTCCTCCTCCTCCTCCTCTCTTCCTCCTCTGTTCTCCTCCTCCTCCTCCTCCTGCCTCCTCCTCCCCCCTCCTCCTCTCCCCTCCTCCTCCTCCTCCTCCTCCTCCCTCCTCCTCCCCTCTCTCCTCCTTCCTCCTCCTCCTCCTCCTCCTCTCCTCCCTCCTCCTCCTCCTCCTCTTCCTCCCCCTCCTCTCCCTTCTCCTCCTCCCTCCTCCTCCTCCTCCCTTCTCCTCCTCCTCCTCCTCCTCCTCCTCTTCCTCCTCTGTTCTCCTCCTCCTCCTCCTGCTCCTCCTCCTCCCCCTCCTCCTCCCTTCTCCTCCCTTCTCCTCCTCCTCCTCCTCCTCCTCCTCCCTTCTCCTCCTGCTGCTCCTCATCCCTTCTCCTCCTCCTGCTCCTCCTCCCTTCTTCTCCTCCTCCCTTTTCCTCCTCCTCCTCCTCCTCCTCCTCCTCCAACCCCACATCCATCCGGAGGGGCCGGGTTTGGTTTCCCAGCACACAATGGCCTCTGTCTGGCGCAGTGGGGAACGGCCCTTCCTCTCTCAGCCCAGCCCGGCCCCCGCCCAGGAACACGGGGAGAAGCGGAGACAAACACTGAAGCCGGAGGCTGTGGGGCTCTGACCACCCGCTCAGCCTCTCTGGGGTGACGGGATCCGGGCTGGCTCCTGAGCGCCAGCTGGGCTGTGCGCAGGAAGTGCCTTAGGCTTCCCGGGGATGGGCAACCGCCCAGTAAGACAGGGTCAGGCTGGGAGTCCCTGGGTAGCGGGCAGGGTGACTTCCCAGGCAGTTGCTCCCTGCTCAGGGCTCAGCTGGGCCCTCCAGGGGTCTGCTTAGCCATAGCCCGTGTCCCCTGGATCTGGGGGGATTGAGGAGCAGGTCTGAGCTCCAACGCAGGAAGAAAAGTAAACTGAGTTTGGTTTGTTTTTTTGCTGCTACTCCCTCTGCCTATATCACCCTTCCACCCCTTGCTTTGTTTTTTGTTTATTTTATTGATTATGGTATCACATAATTGTCCTCATCCCCCCGTTCCCATCCCAAACCCCTCCGCACAGATGCCCCCACCCCCGTTGTCCATGGCCACTGGCCAGGCCCATAGGCATGCACACAAGTCCTTTGGTTGATCTCTCTCCCTTTACCCCCACCCTCGCCTACCTTCCCTCTGAGGTTTGACAGTCTGATCGCTGCTTCTCTCTCTCTGGGTCTGTTTTTGCTCATCAGTGTATGTTGTTCATTATTTCCTCTAGATGAGGGCACCCCTTGCCGGGTTCACTCCCTCTCATTCTGGCTTAGATGCCCCCTCCTCCTCCGGGCCCCTTGCCAGCCTCTCTTCCTCGGTCTCCTGAGCTCCCTGACAATAACGGTTGCTCACAATGAACAAGAAGCACCTGTCATGTGCCAGGCACTGCTCCAAGCACTGGACTCGCCACCCTACGAGGTGGGCACTATTATTATTATTCCATGTCCCAGGCGGGAAGACGGAGGCCCAGAGAGGTGGAGTCAGTTGCCTGGGTCACACAGCCAGGATTCCAGCCCTGATTCCTGAGTCTGAGTTCTCTGCTGAGCTCTACTGCTTTTTTGATGAATGAATGAATGAATGAATGAATAGATGGATGAATGAATGAATGAAGCCCTTGGTGGAGGACAGCAGGGCCCCACTCCTACTTAGAGCCCCTCCAATCTGCCCCCACAATTGCAGGGCCGTTACCCACGAAGAGCCTTTTACGGGCTCACATCTGGCTGGGCACCGTGGGGAGTGAGCCACGGAGGGAGACAGTGGCTGGGGGGCATGTGTGGGCTGTGGCCGGGCCAGAGGGGAGAGTGGGCTTGAGGTTGGGGGCTGGGGGGTTCTGTTGTTTCCAGGGATCCAGGAATCTGCCAGGGCCTGAACAGGCCCCTACTGTCCCAGGGCTTATAAAACCCACAGCTGCCCTCAGCCTGGAGTCCATCCCAGGGCCAGGCCTGGGCTCCGTAAAGGGGGAGAGAGGAGGGAGTGAGCCAAGCTACCCCGAGACGTGGGCCCCAGCTCAGTGTGGGAATGGGGGCTTCTGGGTAGTGGATGGGGGTGGGGGTCCTGAAGAGCCAGCCCCCTTCCCTGCACCCTGCCCCGCTCCGATCAGTCAGTCTTGGGGGCTGGGCATTCGCTGGCTGGGCGTCAGGTATGTATCAATATTTCACTCCTTTATACTGCTGAGTAATATCCCCTTGTATGGACGTATGACAACTTGTCGGTTCACCTGCTGATGGACATTTGGTGGTGTCCAGCTTGGGGTTACTACAAAAAAACTGCTATGAATTACGAATGTTAGGTTGCTTCTCCCTCACGACCTTGTTCAGGAGATGGTCATTATTTCTCCCCATTTTACAGGTGAGAAAAACAGAGAACCAGAGAGGTCAAGTACCTTGCCCAAGGACACACAGCAGTAGTTGGAGCATAGGACCTTAAACAGTGGTAATGCCTGAGCTAAGTGACTTAGGGGAACCTCTACAGTTCAGGGGGTCTCAGAACCCCTAATCGAGACCAGCCCCTCAATCTATAAGAGGGCATATCAAGACCAGATAGGAGCTGGGAGAGTCAGGGTTCAGAGCTGGCGCGAATCGGGGTCTCTGGTGGGCAGCGTGCTCTGCCTCATCCTGGCTCTTCCCTGGGAGTGGGGGAAGGATCGGGCCTGTCTGGGGTGGGACAGGGATTTGCCCTTTTTCATTTTATTTTTTTTCCAGGAAGTTTCATTTCAGGATCCCTCCGGCTGCTCAGAAATAAATAGCAGGAAGGATTTGGCACTGGCTCCGGGGCCGGGAGGTTTCCCCACAGCTGCGCCCCTCTCCCTGGGCCGGCCCAGGGTTTATGGAAGCAGCTGCAACGGATAAAATAGCCCCGCTCATAAATCTGCCCCTGCCAGGGGCCCTGATGCCTGAGGCCAATGTGCTGCCCGGCACAGACCCCACCACCCACGGGGGCCCTGCAGGACGCTTGGGGGGTGCCCTGCAAGGCTGGAGGGTCCAGGTCTAGGAGGGGCCCCCTGGGGGCATCTCCCTTGGGGTTTGGAGAGCCAGACTCAGCTGGAGGGTCTGGAGAGGAAAAAGGAGCAATAGGATTGGAAAGGGGTCAATGACCGGTCACAGTAGCGGAGGAGGAGGGATAAGGAACCAGGAGACCCAAGAAGGCCCTTCCTAGCTGTGTGGCTTGGGGCAAGTCAGCTTACCTCTCTGAGCTATGGGTTCCTCCCTTGTAAAGCTGGGGCCACAGCCCTTGCCTCGTCCCCGGAACCCCCCAGGATGCTGAGGGGTTACTAGATGCAAATGTACTTTATTTATAGTGTGCAGGGCAGTGTAGCATGGTGGTTAGGGGTTCAGGCATGGATATTATCCACCTGCTACAGAGCAACACACACAAGCTCAGAGAGGTGAAGTGACTCACCCAAGGTCACACAGCCAGAAAGTATCTGAGCTGGGCTTTGAGCCCCCTGGGGCTATGGATTCCCCATGGCCAACAGGACTGCTCCACGCTGCCTGCAGTCCTATTCATGAATGAGTGAATGAATGACTTCATGAATACACGAATGAATGAGTGCATGAATGCAGGATAAGGTGTTGAAGAAGGGGCACAAGGTCATTGTGTTCCAACTTCCACGTGGCCTCACAGCTCAGCGGGCTCAGGTGTCTTCACTGCTGCCGGGTGCTGCACGCCTTGTGCCTCGCGTGGTCTGCACGGCGGCCGGAAGTGCTGCCAAGAGGGCTTGTACCATAAGCTTCCGCGCGGCTAAGGCTCTTCCGGTTGACAAACAGCGCATGCGCAGCATCTCCGTGTGCGGCTAAGGCTCTTCCGGTTGACAAACAGCGCATGCGCGGCATCTCGGCTGCTCACCCCGCATTGAATGCCTGTCCTGGGCACCGCGACCCACCGACCCACCGACCCACCCGACAGGCCACGTGGCCGGCGAATGACCCAGCCAGTGTGCGGGGGCCCCAGCGCCGGTGGCCCTGCCTCAGGTGCCGCCTGTAGGAAAGACGCCAGGCTACGGCCCTGGGCTCTCTGGTGGCGGGAAGGTGGAGATGGGGCCGGGGAGACCCTGGCCTTGCGCCTGGAGCCTGCGCTGGAGACCCGCTCAGCCTCCTCCCTGGCCCGGCTGCCTGGCCGGTCAGCCACCGGCAAAGGGAAGTCGGAGGCTTTGCTCTGGATGGCAGCGGGTGGGCCTCAGACTGTGTGTCTGTGTGAGGTGTGGGCCCCTGGGGACAGAACCGCGGGATGCCCTGTCCCTAAACCAGGGGTCGGCAAACTGCGGCTCTTCGGCCCCTCGAGTGCGGCTCTTCCACGGCCCCGGCGAGTCTATGTTGAAGAAGTGGCCTTAGGAGAAGTTTACGTTTAAAAAATGTGGCTCTCCAAAGAAATGTCGATCGTTGTACTGTTGATATTGGGCTCGGTGGACGAATGAGTTTGCCGACCCCTGCGCCTAAACCAAAGGAATCTCGGGCCAGAAGATCCTGGGAGAACCTGGTTCTTTCTCCCCCTTTCATTCATCCCAGAGAGACCAACGCCCCACCTCCCCCTTTTTAAGAGACCCCTGGAAGAGATCTCCCAGATTCCCTGGTCGCCTCCTCGCAGGATCTCAGCAACCCCACACCGCAGGACGTGCCTTCTTCCAGATAATCCCAGAAATAGGGCCCTAAGACCGATTTCCCTGCCTCCCGGCCGGCCTGCAGCAAGGCTCTGGCCGGCGGGCCGGGCCAGCCACTGGACGGTCACTTAGAAACACTTGAATTTTTCCCATGACCTCTCCTGAGATAAGAACCTCTCGTCTCTGCCCAGATCTGATCTTCGCACTGTCTGGTTTGGAGCAAGAGAGAAACAGCCCGTTCTGGAGGATCCCCTGGGGCAGCATCTACCAACGTGGTAAATCTCCTTGCCCTTTGCCCCAGACATTCTTTTCTGGAACCTTCCTACAGACCCTGAGATGGACAGTACGAGGATGTTTGTGCCACTGAGTCTAGAATGAGCGAGCCAAAGGAAACCACCCACGTGCCCACCCGCATGGGGTGGTTTAAGAGACCGGGGCCTGGCTTTGGGACCAGGGTCTGGGACAGAAATATAGTCAATATTTTCCAACTTGCTCCTCACATAAAAGACTTGGTGTGAAAAATCGCTACGAAGTCGGTTTGATCAGCGTCCTTTAGCCAACGAGACAGCCATCTCTGCTCAGTGGCTTGTTCGAGGTAACACAGCCGGTGAGTGGGGGAGAGGTGTCGGGTGCTGGGTTGCCCCTGGCAGCTCACGGTGCTGTTGGAGGTGTTGGGGTCAACCTTGTGGGAGAGGGGTGGGGGGGAGCTTTGCGCTGGAGGGGACAGCCCCGATGGAATGGACTCACTCATGAAAGTCACCTGTTAGAGGTACGAGCCCAGCCTTCCGCTCACCTGGGCTTCGGGTGTCTTTGGAGTGAAACCGGTCCCGGGTTCCTCTGGGTCTGGGTCTGGGTCTGGGTGGGGGCCGGGGCAGGCGCTGGGCGGATGGAGGTCATGGATGGCAGAGCTGGGGGCCTTTGTGACATCACACATGTCCAAGGACATCCCACATATGCACGCCAGCATCTACCGCGATGAGACAGGCCTCTCTTCTCTGTGAGGAACGAGGGGAGGCCATCCCTAGGGAATCTGAAGGAGCTGCTTTTGTGCCCAGGGAGCGTCCCTCCCTCGCGTTCACTTCCCCTGCCTCTCCTTTCTCCCCACAAGGCAGACACGCTTTGCTCGGCCTGGGGAGCAGGGCACCAGAGGAGGGCGAGGCATCAGAATAGAAATGATCTCCTCGCGCTGGGTCAGCGCTTTCCGCCAGCTCGCCTTCTGCTGCCGCTTCCTGTGCTAATCCCCGGGGGAGCTGCTCCCCTCACTTGTTCCAGACATAGCCCGAGACGTTCTGAGGTTACCTCGAAATGCCGAAATGCCGGGGGCAGACAGACGAGGGATCTTGAAGCTTTGCATTCCTCTGCAGGATCCTAGAGAGGGCGAGGGAGGGTGGGGGTGAGGCTGTGGAGAGGGTGTGGGGTGGGGGAGGAATTTTTCTTGGGGGAGGGGGAGCTGCTTTGGGGTGTGGGGAGAAGGGCTGGTTGCTAGGCAAAGTCGGCAGAGATGAATCATGTTCTGGCGTGAGTGGGGTATTGGCAAAAAGACGCGAAGTTTGTGGAATCTTTTTGTTTGAGCTGGAAAGGAATGGGGATGTATTGGGTCCAGTCCCTCATTTTGTAGATAAACTACAAATACAGGGAGGGACAGAGGTTTGCTCAGGGAGGAGGGACGGATCTCTCGCCTCCTAGCTTTCCAGGGGCCCTCCCTGCGGTGCAGGCCTGTGGCCAGAACAAGCCGCTGGGAGCCGCTCCCATATGTATGTAGTCATGTTCCAGGCATCGGAGATTAGGTGGCGACCCCAGACACACTCTCCCCGAGCAATGCAAATCCGGAGTGGTGTGTGCTTCGAAGGGAACGAACAGCATGATGGCTGAGCCACTAGCACCGGTTTCTGCTCAAACCTGGCTTGAGGGGGTGGCCTGTCTGGGGAGGTGCCACTTGAGGGGAGAAACCTGAATGGAGGAGCAGCTTTGTGAAGCTCTGGGGAAGAGGGCCCTGGGCAGAGGGGCCAGAAGGTGCAAAGGCCTTGAGGTAGGAAGGAGCATGGTGAGCCTGAGGGACCGCAGGGCAGCCAGAGCCCCTGGAGTGGGCTGAGCGAGGGGCAGGGAGGGCAGAGCCGGGGTCAGGCGGGACTCTGGAGGCCAAAGGAGAGCTCTTGTTCTGCAGAGAGTAGAGGCCCGGTCTCCCTCTGACTCCTTCTCCTGCCTCGTCCTTCGGATGAATGAGCTCTTAGTAAGCACGTGTGGTGTGCCAGGCTGTCCTGGGCACGTTGTCTGTGCCACCTGAGTGCATCCTCTCGGGTTGTCCAGGTGAGGAGGACCCGTAAGAGAGGCCTCCCCGGGCCCCGGGGCCATCCTGACCCAGGCTCTCGCCCTGGAGGCCCTCTGCTCTGCGAGCTCAGCCAGAAAACGACGCGCCCGCACGAGCTGATTGTCCTCTGGTTCAGCAACCTCAAAAAAGAGCGGGGAAGGCCAGGAGGAGCCACCGATCAGGCAGCGGAGCAGGAATGCTGGCCGGGAGGCAGGGCCGTGCTGTCCACGCCTTTGGGGTTAGTATGGGTGAGCACCCACTCGGAGGGAGATGGTCCTCGGGGGCCCGGCTGCTGTGGGAAAGGAGCAAGCTTCTGGGGCTGACGGGCAAATGGAACAGTGTGAGAGGCTCCCACAAAGCTCCTTTGCCCCCAGATATTAAGCCCAGAAGATGCCTGGAATTCCAGCATTAACCACTTATTCTTTGGTGGGAAGCATTGCTCTTGGTTCCTTCACTTGTAAAGTGCAGATCTCCTTTGGAAAAGGGGGAGAGGAAGTCTCAAATCCAACAGCGCGACACGTTTTAGAGATTGTAAGTGATAGGGGCTTTGACCCTGGATAACTCGTAGGAACCATCAGATTTGGAGCTCCCCTGGGGGTCAACGGAGACTTGCTGGGGCTACACTGCTGCCCATGCCTTCCTTTGCCCGATTCTGTGTTCTTAACTGCCCTTCCCACAGGCTTTGACTCCCGGGACACTCCCTGATAAACACCCTCTGGGCTGATCTCCATCTCAGGGTTGGCTTCCTGAGGCATCTGACCTGTAACAATGATGGTGATGATGACAATGATGGTGATGATGATGATGGTGATGGCAGTGATGGGGACAGTGTTGCTGCTGCTGCTGATATTGCTGATGATGATGGTGACAATGATGGTGGTGATGATAGTGATGATGATAGTAGTGATAGTGGTGGTGATGATGAGGGTGGTGGTGATGATGACAATGACAACCATGACCGTATTGAGGAGGGTTATGGTGATGGTGATGATGGTGGTGATGATAGAGATGATGATAGTGGTGATGTTGGTGATGATGGGGATGGTGGTAATGTTGATGACAATGACCATGATGAAGTTATAACGATGGTGATGATACTGATGATGATGGTGGTGGTGATGGTGGTGATGGTAGTGGTGATAATGATGGTGGTGATGATAGTGATGATGATGGTGGTAATAATGGGGATAGTGGTGATGTTGATTATGACAATGGCATTATAATGATGGTGATGAAAGCTAAATGTTAGCATGCACTTACCACATGCCTGGCCCGATTTTTTTTGTTTTGTTTTGTTTTGTCTTGTTTTGCTAGACTTTTCATAATTTAATCCTTACAACAGTTCTATGTCTTAGGAGCTAGTTTTCTGCCAATTTTTCAGAAACAGAAACGGAGGCTCCAAGAAGTTAAGGTCACATGCAGAGATCATGGCGGAGCCAGGACCAGAACCCAAGGCCCCCACGTCCCCATCCAAGGTTGTTTTTAATTCCCCGAGGTGCTGCTCCAAGGGGCCAGTGACACAGGGTGGCACGTAGTGTCCGGGCAGAGGGAGTCCAGCCCAGGGCTCTGACCCATGGCCTGAGGCCCAGGGCCAGGAAGGGAGGCCCCTGGGAGCTCTTTGCACCATAGCTCCAGGCAGTGCGAGCTGTCCTCACCGGGGGCGGAGGGCTTTGGGTTATTCTGAGAGCTGGGCTCCTCTGAAGTGAAGCCAGCGGTGGGAGCGTCTAACATGACATTTCCAAAGATAGCCGGGCGGGGCTGGTGCCGTGGCTTTTGAGGCCGGGCCTTGGAGAATAGCTGTGCCGGGTGGTTGGCCAAGCGCTGTGGAGGGAGCTGGCCTGTCAAGTGGTATGTGACAGAAGTCACATGGGCGTGTCTCCTGGGTGCAGCGAGACCCGCTCTGCTTACTTTCAGAGGCCTTGCTGTGTGGCTGCTCCCATGGCACACACTAACAACAAGATAGGTTGTTAGTCCAGAAGCTACAGTATTTAAAAAATAGCAATGACACTCCTAGTAACAATGGTAGGGATGGTAACATAGCTACTATCGTGTTTCCCCGAAAATAAGACATCCTCCGAAAATAAGACCTACTTACAGGTTTCCTTCTGAGTGAAATATAAGGCATCCCCCCAAAAATAAGGGCGCCCCCCCTAGGCTAAACATGAGAGATTTGGTCCACTAATTCTGAAAGAAATGGAGTCACAAGAAATTCACCCGGAAATTCAGGAATTGGATTGTTATGATGATGTTCCAGAAGATGGTGACATGATTGTCATTGAATAAATGAGTAAGTTCTTGATACTGTAGGATTCACAGTTTGTCTGGTTTGTGTTGACAATTACTGTACTACCATACCGTATACAGGTAATAAATTTCCTTTATTTTCATTTAACAATAAATGTGTACCATATTCTTCTTCATGGAAAAATTAGACATCCTCTGAAAATAAGACCTAGCGCATCTTTGGGAGCAAAAATTAACATAAGACACTGTCTTATTTTCGGGGAAACAGGGTATTAGTAATGGTAATTATGCCAATGCTAATATCTATATGTATAAAAGGCTAATATGCAAAGTGTCCCCTGGGGAGTTCCACTGGGAGACTGAGTTAGATCGCTTGCTATGACGTGTGCCGACCACCAGGGAGTGGTGTGGAACTAAGGAAGGCCCTGGCTGGCCTTGATCACTGGCCAGGCCTAGGGACCATACCCGTGCACGAATTTCATGCACTGGGCCTCTAGTAATAATGATAATAGCAGTAGAGAATACAGGCCTAGAATCCTCCCCCACCACTTCTCCGCTGTGTGATCTTGGACACACCACTTAACCTTTTTGTGTCTTCATGTGTAAAATGAGATAATCATGGTGTTTAGGACTTCTGTGAGGAGTACATGAGGTCCCAGCAACTGTGCCTGGTAGAGTCAGGGACCAAGTTAATCATAATCATGACAACGACGGAAACAACGATGCACTCTTTATTATGTGTCACGTGCTTTATGTGTACGATCTCATTTAATCCTCAGGTCACCCTGATCGGGTAGGCACTATTATCACTCCCAGCTGACAGATGAATAAACTGAGGCTTGGGCGGCTGAAGGCTCTTGTTCAAGGTCACACACATTGGTAGCCACCATTTGAACTCACCCTGTCTGACTCCAGCGCTAAGGCTGATGTGGGGAAGCGGTGGGAGGGGTGGGGACTCAAGAGCTCTCTGGTGATGGGAAGTGGCCGACATCTCCTCACAAAACTGAGCATCCATCAGAACAGTGTGAGCAAACTGCTTTGTAACGTGCACAGCGCTCCCTGGTGGTTCATGGTGGAGACTGCTGGGAGCTTTTAAAAAAACACAGTGCCCAGGCCCCACGCCAGGGTGAGGGCCGGGTGTGTGTGGTGAGTTGGCCAAATGAATGAATCGGGCTCATCCTGTTGGCTCAGGGCGCAGTGAGCCCCTGCTGTGCGGTAGAATCCCCAGCATGTTCCCCCAGAAGGAAACGAGGCGGGAGAAGCGTGGGCTTTGGGGTCACCCAGCCCAGGGGAGCCGGCTTGAGTCCGTTGACCTGTTGAGTCAGTTTCCTCGTTTGAAACAAAGCTCAGTGGGTGGTCATGGGAATGAGCAGGATCACAGACGCCAGGGCCTGGCACAGAGCACGGTGCCGGATGGACAGGTGTCACTCACAGGTCACGCCCTCCGTGGGTGAGTCCATGTGGAGAGGCCGAGACCCGTTTGGAGACCCAGAAACCTGAGACCTGAGCTCATCAGAGGGTGCACGATGCCCCCGTGTGGCCACAACTAAGTTTGCCTGGGAACAGGAGCGTCTTGGATGTAAATTTAAAACAACACGCATTGCTTTTAGCGGCACCACCTCATACTTGAGGTCGGGGCTATTCTGGTAACATCGGTTTGGCTGTTCACAAGCAGCTTCTGATGCGTAGGACTCAGCTTCAGTTCCCAGGGGATGTTAACAGGGACAACAACGTCTCATTTAGAGAGTCGCAGACGTGTGGTAGGGAACTGCAGTGCTGTCCCATGTAATAAAGGAGAGACCGCGCAGCTGGGAGGGCTGTGAATTAGAACACGCCACCCGGCCAACCTGACCCGGCCCCACCGGCGGCTCTAATTTGAGATCCAGCCCTGTGGTCTCCCGGGCTGCGCGCGGAGGGAAAGGCCTTTGAAGTTCTGGGCCTTCTCCAGAAGCCACGGGGTCTCAAAATATCTTCGCATGCTTTAAAGAGAGGTCTAGTTAAGAGAAGAGGCAGCTAGCTTCTGCCCGAACCAAAACCTCGACCAGGAAAGACAAACACGGCTTCCTTTGGAGGGGAGGGCGGTCTGAGGCTGTGAGCTGGAGTTCCAGAGTCACGTTTCCCTAGGAAACCAGGGCTTTTAGCTGGCGCTCGGCTGTGGGTGCCTCAGGAGGCCACCCCTGCCCTGAGCGCACAGCCCGTGTGCAGACAGTTCGGAATGATCCAGGTGGTATCACCAGTGCAGGGCAGGGCCCCGGACGAAAGCAGCTTCTCCCCCGTGGCATGGCTCGTCTGCCGCCGTCCACATTAGTGTCCACCTGCCCAGACCTGACCCAGAGCCCTGGGCTGCACCCTGTATTTTAAACCCAGTCCCCGGGGGCTCTGTCCCTGCATCTGGCCCACACCTTCAGGGTATTGTGTGAGCCAGCCTTGGTAGATTTCAGATCTCATAAATGAGTGAAATTACAAAAAGAATCTCCGGTTCTCATTTCGAGTTGTCCATCTGTTGTTACTCTGCAGAGAACCCCCCAAAGGGCCGGTCCCCTCCTTCCGCCCTCCCCGTCTCCTAAGCATGGCAGTCTCTGTGCCCCCCTCCCGCCCGCTGTGCTCGGAGGGAGCCCTGTCGCCATGGCCCAGCACTTGGGACCCCAAGGGGCTCTGGGCAGCACTCTGGGGTGAGTGAAGTTCCCAAGAGATAAGGCTTAGGGGAGAAAACCGTTGTCTCACATTCTTTAATTTATTATATATATATATGCAGATCTGTCTTATGTACAATACTTGGTTCTATCAAACAATCATACAAGGCATTCTATTGGTAATCCACCCCAAAACAGATTCAGATAAAATAGATCTTTGTGCACTTTGTGGACTAGCAAAACTCAAGACTTACTGATTGCACTTTTGAGGCTGTACACTCCATTCAAAATATACAGAATTAGGATTAAGGCGGTGCACGTGGGCTGAAAGAAACCACAGGATTCGGAACGAGTGAACTGTATTCTGCTGGCATCAGAGCCGCGGTGTGAACAGCAAGTGCCATGCATATGGCCTTCCAGTGCAGTGCGAGGGCTTCTGAAATCTAAGGGGACAGCGCGGGGCGGGCAGGCAGCTGAAGGCCCTGCTGGGGCATCGCCACGGCTCATTCCTTCTCCGCCTCTCCTTTCTTGGGCTCTTGCTTCAGTTTGTAATCAGCCAGGGCGGCCTTGATGGCGTCTTCAGCCAGCACTGGAAGGACAGGAAGGAGAGAGCCTGAGTTTCTAGACAGAAACAGTCTCAGGAGGGAATTTCTAAGAGGCGAGGGCAGTGGTTGTTGGGGAGGGCTTCATGGTTACCCAGGTTAGTTTCTGAGACTGTGGATCGACTTTCTTTTCTGTAAAACGGGGCAATCCTGCTTTTCTTGCTGGGATGTATGAGGACTTACTGTGTGGCTGGCACACAGTAGGGACACAACAAATACTCGTTCTCATCTGCTCCCAGGAGAGACTGAAGTGAATGTAGTGGGTGCTGGTTAAGCTAGCTGGCATAACTTAGGTCATGTCATTTGTGGATAGGATGGTGTCGGCCACATTACTCTCTAGTGATCTTAAACTTGAACTCTTACTTAGGAGTGAGGCTGTGGAGGAGAAGAAAAATCGAGAGGGCTGGAATGAGAGCCTCAGCTCAGGTCTCAGGACCCGAGAAGCAGGAAGAAAAGGCTGGGGTTCTTCTGAAGGGGGTGGAAATGTTTACAAGCTATGCCCTTCATTCACGGCTACTTGAAATTCCAACTCAAGTGGAAAGAACTTGGGTCTCAGCAGACTTCCCGAAGACCGCATCTGCGTGTCCCTGTCCCAGTCCTCGGCTCTCCTGGCAAAGGTCCAACTCCCTGCTGGTGTTTGACTAATTTGGTCAGCAAACCCCATCAATCTGTTAGGAATGCGGTTTCTCATTCCCTCCTTTCCCAACAAGGTTGAGAGAAGAGGGAAATAGCTTTCAATTTAAGTCAGAGACTGAGCTGGAAAGCCAAGCCTCAGTCTTAAGGCATCTGGGCTTAGTCACCCCATAGACGCAGATACAGAGCAACGAATGTGCACAGGGAGTGAGGAAATACACACGAGAGGGTTTTGTGGAAGCTGAATTTTCTCCTGTGGCCCTCACTTTCCTGCAAGGGGGGGAGGGGGGAACAGCACAGATTCTGGAATCAGAGACCGGGGTGTAGATTCTGGCTTTCTCACTTAAGAGCCCTGTGACTGGTACTTTCACCTGAACCCGTTCCCTCATTGTAAGTGGAGCGGAAATGGACCTTCTGTGGCCCGGAGGACATCGCTGAGGTTTACAAAGGACGCTATGGAGTGCTCAGCAGGAGGCCTGGCTCACACCACCTCCCAGGGGCTGTCCTGTGATGGCTGAGGCCGGGCTTGAGCCCTCGAGAGGTTACAGACGGACTCCATGACCACAAAGGACCCCTCATTACTCTGTCACAAATGCAAGTTGACTCCATTACCAAATTCCTCCCCAGTGTCCGGCCGCTGGCCTTCAGGGGCAGAGACTTACTGGAGCAGTGCAGCTTCACCGGGGGCAGGCACAGCTCCTTGGCGATGTCTGTGTTCTTGATGGTCAAGGCTTCCTCCACCTGAGGCACATGGGAAAGACACGCGGCGGTGTCAGCGATGCTGTCTAGAGGGACAGACAATACCCGGGGAGGCCCCAGAGGCCCTCAGGACAGGGTGAATGGGGAGGTTGCTGTTAATGACCTTCTCAGGACCCCACCTGGGTGTCAAGGCTGCAGGTGGGATTCTGGGGCAGGAAGTGAGCACAGCGGGGGGCTGGGGTGAGCAGGGCCAACACAGACACTCCAGGAGCTGAAGAGAACCTGCGAGAAGTCTCCTAGGAATCAGTCTTGCTGGAGGCCAGAAACACGAGTCTTTTTCTTTAAAAGGCAGTGACTTCCTATGCTGGTTTTGTGAATATCAGCTTCTCCGATATCCTTGTACCAAATGTTTAGAGTAAGTCCCTTCACCTGACAGTGCTGATGGCACTGGGTGGCCGGAGGGGCGGACAGGCAGCGGCACAGGTGGGTCCTGGGCTGGGAGCTCCCTTTAGGCTCATCCTCTGCTGAAAGGAGATCAGCCCCGCCTGCCTGGGGCTCGGAGCAGAGTCCGAGGGCAGAACAAGAGGCAGGCGGCTCCCTGCACACCTGGAACAGCCCCAGCAGCTTAAGGAAAGCCAGCTTGCCCCACCCGTCCCCTCACTTCCCAATGCCACTCACTCTACTCAATTATGACTTAAGTTCTGTTCCTGGGAACTCAGATGGGAGGGTGTCAAGGTCAAAGAAAGGTCCTCCCCCCATTTTCTGAGCACAACTCAGAGGTCCTGGGAGCACAGGTGCCTGTCTCCTCTTCCCCCCTTTCCCTGCAGACAACTGGTGACAAATCACCGCAGAGCCGCCTCCTGCCAGTCAGGCCAGGCCTGGGCCTCCTTGGCCCAAAGGAGCTCGCCAGCCAGAGGGCCCCAAGCCACGGAAAGCAGGTGGTGTGTGGTGTGGCATATGCTTTGCACTTCTCTTTAACCCTGAACTTGGTCCCTCAGGGCTATAAGGATGAGCAGCCTGCGGGTTAGCTTTTCTGAGAGGGTTGAATGACTAGACTTTACAAAGTCCAGTTCTTTACTGGGACTGGGACCTTCTACTTCTGCAGCTGCTGGGGAGAGAGGCGCTGGCAGAGAAAAGGATGGAAAAGATCTTCCTGCCTTTCTCCACTCGGAGGGCCTGCGACCAGCCACCTGGGTCACTGTTTTGATTAGCTTGCTCACCCTGCCCCTCCCCTCGATGTGTGTGTGGTTCTTCAATCCCTCAGTTAGTATTCATAACAATCCCTCGGTTTGTTATTCCACGAATCCTTAAAAGCCACCTGCAGTCCTTCCCGCAACAGGATGGGAGGACATAAACACGAAAACAAACCACTACACAACACTCCCTGACCTGACCGACAGTCCTAAGAACTTACACCGCCAGCAGCCCTGGAGAAAGCTAAGGTTTCTCTTAAGCTCCACCTTGTTAGATGGAGAGGTGAGGATCTTTTTTCTATTTAATTAGAAAGAAAACATCACAGAAAATCCCAAATGAAAATAATCAACAACAACAACAAAAAACCCAAACTAAAAAACACTTAACAAAACAAGCCACTGTTCTCAATGTGGAGAATTTAATAAAAATCTGGGTAGGACAAATTAAAAAGAAATTTAAAAAAATTATCAGAATGTATTTTTTTTAAAGCCAGTTATTTCTCTGCCCCACTAGACCCTTCCCTTAAGCGAGAGCCAAGTTTGTGGAAAACGTGACTTGATTCTGTCAGGCTTGCGAGTGACCTTACCGTCTTTCCTTTCACCCATTCGGTGGCCAGCGAGCTGGAGGCGATGGCGGAGCCACAGCCAAAGGTTTTGAACCTGGCGTCCACGATCTTCCCCTGGTCATCCACCTGGATCTGGAAGAGACAGGGGGGGCTGTCTGTAGGAGCGCCACTCACAGGGCTTCCCGAGCTCTTCCCGAGACCTTGGCCTTGTTTTCACTAGACGTTCTGGCACTAATGATGGTATTTTCTGAGTTTGCTTTGTCTTGAAGAGCTCAGGGATGAAGAGTTAAACACAGACAATCGTATAGGCCTGATTAGCTAAATAATACGCCCCTCTGAAGTTCTGGTTTGTTGTTTTTAACCCTCGCCTGCTTGTTGGCTGTGCGGTTCTGCTCGCGGCTGCTGTGTCTGTCTGCCCTGGAAACGCCGGGGCAGCCTACGCTCACGGTCTCTAGCTAATGCTTTGTTCTTGGACACCACACTGCGTCTAGTGGTCCCGCCCTGCCCCATTGCTGTTTCCTGAGACTGGCACGCTGCCCTCCCTCCGTGATGAAGCAGATTGTGAATGAAGCTACGGTTTACCCAGCCTTCCTGTGGCCTGCAATTTGGAGGAGGTCTGATTGACTGGATTTCTTATCTCACAGGGGATGGCTAAGCTCAACGGCTGTGGTTTTCCTTTGGTAAAACTCACAGAACCGTTTACTTAACTGACGCTGGAATTGAAGCTGATTCAGTGAGCAGCTCAGGGTGATCAGTTGATTGTATCGGAAAGGGTCAGCACAGTGAACCAGCAGGAGCGCCAGGACAGGCTCTGCTCTGATCACCTGCAACCCCATCATCCAATTGGAGACCAAAGGAGATGTATGCAAGTGCTGTGTGAACTCTGAAGCCGGCAGATTCCCATTCCCATTCCCGATGAAACCGGCGGTACCTGCAATTTCATCACATCGCCGCATGCTGGAGCCCCCACCAATCCAGTCCCAACATTCTTAGATGTCTTGTCAAGAGACCCCACGTTCCTGGGATTTTCATAATGATCGACAACCTGAAATGAGAGTTAAGAGAAATCACCATCACTCTTTTTTGGTCTTAATGGCAAGCACCAAGTCAGCCACCTGAACTTGGCAGGCAACCACTAAATGCCAAATGAGAACCATTTGTGACCCAAAGTCTTTTTGCATCTCCTTTCCAATGACCTGAAGAGGTTTGTGATGCTGGAGGAAAACCATGTTTTCCTTCCACAGGCTTTTAACCACCTGAACTATTGGACCTTTAACCACCTAAAGGGCCAGCTTGAGCTCCAATGGCATTTTTGTTACTTCCAAATACAGTTTCTTCTTGAAGGATAATGATTATTCAAAAGTTCTAAAAGTAACTATGAGCCATAAATTGAAGGCTTTCCCAGAAGCCTCGAGGAGACTGCTACAGGGAAACCATGCTGTGAAACGTGTCCGAGTGGGCACGATTATAAAAATCACTAGTTCCGGGCCCTGAAACCTCCCCTGGGCAGCAGCGCACCCCGGTGGCCAGGAGGCTGCCAGCCCCAATCCCTCCAGCGGGCACTGTCAACAAGACACACCCCTGGGTGGGGGAGGAGCCAAGTCCTGGGCGACTAGGAAGCCAGAATAAATGTTTATTCAGACTGGCATACGGAAGGTTCTAGTAACATTGAGATTTATTATTATTATTATTATTTTTTACCAGTTCCCCTCCCCCCACCGTTCTGACTAGGATGTCGACTCCAAGCCCAAGGACCTACAAGGTAATATCCAATCTGAACCGTTTGTGCCCAAGTTGAATTACCACATCCTTTAGTTAGCTGTGCCACTCAGTCTCCTGTCCAAGGGACTTTACACGTCTCTTCTCTCCCCCTCTCCCCCTCCCCCTCCTACCAAGGCAAGGGCTGCAAATTACACACCCATCCCTATGCCCCGCCCCAAACAAAACATGAAAACAAACACATGACGGTGCATGGGCTCCACCCGGAGGCTCTGAGCTCCTACAAGAACCGCCACAGCGGCACCTAAAAGGTCTCTCTGTGCCGGGCACCCTGCCGAGGCCCCCGCGAGCATCACCGTGCGTGGCGGGCTGCCCAGTTACCCACTCTACAAACGGGGCGGCAGGCTCGGGGAAGGACAGCGACTTTCCCAAGGTCACCTGGCCGGGGCAGAGCTCCAGGAGTCCGGTCCTAACGGGACCCTCCTCCCTGGGCTCTCAGGATGTCCAAGGGCTGGGCTGCATGACGTCGCGGCCAGCGGCAGGGCCCGCGGACGGTTCTTTTTATTTCACGCGCAGTCACTGCGCAAGGCAGGCGGAGGCGGTGTCACGCGAGGGGGGCGATCCCTCCATCCAGGGCCGGGCGCCATCCCCACCCCGGGCCACAGCGGGGGCTCCCCCAGCGCCGCAGAGTCCCGCGGCCACTCCTCCCCAACCTGGGCTTCTGTCCGGCACCTGCACCCGCCGGTCCCCTCGGCCGTCCCCGTCCCCCCGCCCTGATCGCTGCGGACCCCGCGCACCCCCTACCTTCTTGTGATAGAGCCGGGCGGGAGCTGACAGCTCCCGGGCCGGCAGGCGCGGGGTCTGGAGCAGCAGGACTGACGCAGCGCGTCTCAGGCGACCCGCTCCAGTCGCCGCCATCTTGCCGGCTTGCACCTGCGTAGTCCGAGCGCGAGGCCGAGGGGCGGGGCGAGCCCGTGTGACGTCACCGCGATTGCGCGCCCGAGCCGTCACGCGCCGGGCACGTGTCCCGCACGTGGGCCACGCCCCTCGGGAGGCGGGGCGCGGGGCGGAGCGGGAGGTCTGACGGGCGGGAGGGCTTGTCCTTGGTGCTGGTTCGGGGTGTACGAGGGTCTCGGGGTGGAGTGTGGGACTCGCGTGGACGTCCACCGAGACCACCGCCCGAATGCGGCGCAGAGGGCCACCCAGCCCATATATTTTAACCCTCATGTGTAGCTGAGGGCTTTTCGGTTCCGAGCCGTTTAGTAACGTATCCAGGGTTGCTCAGAGAGTTAAGTGCACTTGGGATTCAGATTCAGACAAACTGAGTTAGAACCCAGGCTTTGCTCCTCCCTGGTTGTGTGACCTTAGGGGGCGGCAAATGATATCAGCTCTCTACGCCTCGATCTTTTGTAACATGTAATTCAAGGACAATTTCTTCATTCATAGGCAAACACCTCCTATGAGTCAAGGCGCTATTCGAGGCTTTGAGAATCTAACGGAAAGGAAACCAGACCTGCCTCATTAAACTTACTGGTGAAGGAAAAAGGCAATAAGTAAACACACCAAATACTCCCCTACCTCAAAATGGGAACTTAATGAAGAAGGAAACGAACACCCTATCCTGATTTTTTTTTTTAAATTGTATATGTCTATGTGATCTATTTCTGTATAAACAACAGTAAACTCATATGACAATATCTGGCAATTGAGAGTTTCTAATTAAATGCCTAGTGATGTAATTTATTAATGTTGGTGTGCAGAAAAAGATCTTATAAAACGAGAAAACTCACGTGTGTCTTTAATGCCGACATAAAGGGGGAAGAATCTTTTTGGGAAATGTGGTTTTCTCATGAATGGTGCATTCGATCCCCGAGGACTTGGGGTTTTCTCTGCGTTTGAGGGTCGCTCAGCTGGTGGGGACACTTGAACCACGCGCCAGGTCACACTAGTCAGTAAGGTATTTATTCCCAGATCACTTTGACCTTCTCAAGATGGCGCCAAAGCATTAACTACAGTCATCACGCTCGCTCCCGGACTTCCTCTAATGGCTCTACTTCCTGTCCAAGGATCCCAGTCTGTCCGGAGTTGAGACGGAACACATGCTGTGTTGGGGGGGGTTGTTTTTCTCTCAAGAGAACTTTCACAAGTGTATTAAAGTAATATAATTTGGTGTATTTAGAGATTTTCCCGTCACCTGAAGCTCACATTTTCTTTTCAGGCGGCAAGACAGCGAGGTTTCTGGTCAGGCGCGCGCCGCGGACAGCCCCTGCCTCAGGGGGGTCCTCGGCGGCCCCGGGAAAACCCGGGAGTCGCTGGAAGCCCAAGATGGCGACAGCGGCCGCGGCATCGGCTGCTGAACTGGAGGCTGATCCCAAGGCGGGGCCCGAGGCTGAGGGCGAGGAGGACGAGGCGAAGGCGGACGGGACCAGGAGGAAGGTGTTCACGCGCGCCGTTGCCACTGCGACCTACAAGTCCATGGGGCCGGCGTGGGACCAGCACCAGCAGCGGGAGGAAGGCGTGAGCGAGAGCGATGGGGATGAGGAGTTCGCCATGGCCTCCTCGGCGGAGAGCTCCCCGGGCGACGACGAGTGGGAGTACGACGAAGAGGAGGAGAAGACCCAGCTGGAGATTGAGCGGCTGGAGGAGCAGGTGCGCTCGGGGTCGGGCAGCGGGGTCCCCGTCTCCCCCAGGTTCCCAGGCCTGCCCCTCCTCCCGGGCCCGGAGCGGCAGTGAACCCGCCGGGTCATTAAACCCGCTATTCAGCCTGAGGCTGTGCAGGCGTTACCCCATTGCGTCCTCACCACTACCCAGGGAAGCGGTAGTGTGTCCCCGGTTTTACCGAGGAAACGGAGGCTCTTGGTGGAGGGAATCCTTTGGCTCAAGGTTACACTTCCTGCAGGTGGGGAGTCAGGTCTTGCACTTGCAACCGACTCCACACCTCCCACTCCTAACCACGCCGGGAAGCTATGCCCAGCAGCCGAAATACAGTTCTCTTCGCCAGGGAGCTATTTAGGGAAATAGGAACGGCGATATTGACCTTGAGGACGATCATAGACGTGGAAAGGTAGGGATTTCAGCGTCTGGAGGCAAAGGCCCAGCTGTAGGAGGTCCCCAGCTGTGTGTGCTTGGCCGGGTTTCTGCTGTCTTTGAGCCTCAGCTTCTTCGTCTGTAAATTGGGCGCAGCACTTCCGTGTCGTGTAATTGCCAGAGCAGCAATGACAGTCAGCTGTCCGGCACCTCCTAGTAACGTGATCTCTATAGAATCTGTTAACTCCGGTGTGATCGAGCAGGAGGTTTAAATGAGGATAGTTTGGGGGAAGGTTAATAAAGGGACTGCCGTGTTGGTAAAGGGCGGGCAGGGAAACGGGGAGGGAAGGTTAGAATCCCAGGGCTTGTCACAGCAGGACCTGTGTCTGTCCTAAGGCCTGAAGAGGGGAGGGGGCGGGACACCGTATTTTGAAAGGTGGTGTGGATCGGGCGCCCGAGGGGAGCCGAGGGCCTTTGATCGAGGGGTGCAGCCCTGGTTTCCAATCAGGAATACCCTGGCCCAGCTCTCCGCCTCGCATCTGTTGGCGCCTGCTGCTGGGCACACCCTGCTGGAAGAGAGAACCAGAGACCCATCTGTGCGGTCTATGCGGAGCTAGTCGGGGGTGATGCTGTGAATTTGAGCACATTCTTTCTCACGTGCAAGCTATTTCAGTCTCAGAGCCTCTGGCCTCCCAGTTGGTCAAAGGAGGGTTGTTGTAGTGGCCCCACCTCCCCACACGCAGGACTATTGTGGACCTTAAGTGACTCAGTGTGTGTAAAACTGCTGATGGGGTTTGACACATAGTAGGTGCTGTCCCAGGCCTGCTCCTTTCTCCTGTCCCTGCCTTTCCCGTGGGCAGCACGTGTCCGTTCACAGGCCCGTTACTGCTGCACCCCTCTCCGGGGCCCGTGTGTGCCCTTAGGGAGTTAGGAATTAGATCACTGCGCAGGCTAAGCCGCCTCCCTGCTCAGAGCATCATTTGTTGTTAATGAAGGTCTGAGACCGGAAGAGACCAGAGTGTGTACTCAGTGAGCTCTGAGAAAATGTCTTTTATAGATGCAGTTCACGCACAGACCTTCAGAGCGCTTCCTATGTATGCTGTCGTCATTGTTTGGGCCTAGAAATCAGACATTTAGACCAAAAGCCACCTTAGAGGCAGTTCCTCTACTTCGTGTCTTTCATACCTTTTTTTCTGAATTGCGCTCCCGTGAGGGACATTTGCACAGGCATTCATTCATTCCTCACAGGCATTCATTCATTCCTCACACTAGCCGGTAAGCACGCTCCCACCTCTCCATGCTCAGAAAACACATGCAGACCCAGGTAACTGTGAGTTGGGGGGGACCGGGAGAGCCTAGGGTGTTCGTTAGTGAGGAAAGCACATCTTTCACAAACATCACTTTTTAAACTCTTGTTACTTGTGTGCACACTTGACAGTCAGCTTTGACCCGTCAGTGTCGTGTCCTGGCCTAGTCCACCCCTTTCCAGCCATCACAAGTCATGGGACGTGTCCAGCTTTATAATCACGTGTAAGAGAACCTTGCTACTAGTCTTTTAAGGTTTTTGAAAGAATTCTTATCTGTTGTTGATTCTTCTTTATCTTTGATGTGAATTGATACATATAAGCACAGTTCACATCTGTAAACGGTACCGTATGGTAATCGAATGAGCACCACCTCCCCCGCGCTCATCTGCGGGTCAGAGCTGCGTGGACACTGCTGCGTGGGTCTGTGGGCGCCTCCCCCTCCCAGTCCTGCCCGCCCCTTCTCCCTTCCCCCCTCCTAAAACCCAGGTGACTACCTTCTTGAATCTTGGGCGTTTCCTTCTCTTGGAAAACAAACAGTTTCATCACTCAGGTATGCATCCTTAAGCAATGTGTTGTCCGCTTTTGTTTGTTCCTGAGCTTTTAAAAAAGTACGTCGTGTTATAATCTCCTGGGACTGCTTTCCACCCACAGTGGGTTTCTAAGGTTCGTCCGCGTTACTTGTCATTGCCGTTTACTCATTTTGACAACCGTTAGATCAGTTCTAGCATTTGGATTGCTGTAGTAGTCCCTCCCTTTAGCCCCTCCATTACAAACAGGCTACAGCAAAGCATTGTTTCTATTGATCTGTGCTCCTGTTGAATATGTATTAGAGTTTCTCTGCATTGGTGTTTTTCAATTTATTTGCATTTATTTTTTTACCGGTGTTTTTCAAACTGGGCTCGTGGCCATGGGTCATGAATTCAGTTTGACTTTCCTGGTATTTATGTTTTACCACTGAGTGAGTGTGGAAGTTTGCCTTCCGTTTATGCTCTTTTGCCATCCCTGCTTTTTAAATATCATTGTTTCGGGTTTCGGATAATCCTAAAACGTTTGCTATTACATACAATTTAGAAAACACATAAGGAGAAGGATAACTTACACTTACCCACTTTTCTGCTCTTTCTTGTTGTTCTTTCTCCTTGATGCCAAGATTTCTTTAATCATTCCCTTCCTGTTTGAAGAACTTCCTTTAGCTATTCTTTAAGTCAGATAGTAACACATTCTTATAGTTTCCTTTTGTCTCAAATGTATGATAGCTTTTTAAGCACTTATTTTAATTTATTGTTTTAATTTTTAGTTTGAAAAGTTTCAGGTATAGAAATAGATCTTTATGTGCTTATTACTCAGCTTCCACAGATATCAATCTGTTGTCATTCTTATTTCTTCCAATAGGGGTCTTTTATTTTTTATTTAGTAGTAGAAAAGAGCTGGTACCTGGCATATGCTAAAGCACATTACTAAATTGTGTTTAAAATCTTCACAACCTATGGGTCAGAAAACAGTGATTTCCCACCTAAAGGTAAGGAAACGGAGGCTTAGGAAAGTTAATAACATATCTGAGGCCACACTGTAATTTGTTTCATTGGAATGTTTCCTATGTTTCAGAGAAAACAAATGTGCTGGCGGGAATTGCGACGGGCTTGAGGGAACTTTCTGGTTGTTATAAAAAGCCTCTTGTATTGCTCTTTTCCTTCCTTTCACGTAGGATAAAGGTTTCATTTGTGTCAGAGGCCCTCCCTGATAGCGCATGTATTTTGTCTGTGACCTATGTGTGCATCGTCACCAATGGTAAAAAAGCTAAGCTATTTTGGTGACGGCATTTTAAATTCCACCTGCGGTTTCTTTCCCTTTCAGCTCTCTGTCAACGTCTATGACTACAACTGCCACTTGGACCTGATCCGGCTGCTGCGGCTGGAAGGGGAGCTCACCAAACTGAGGGGGGCCCGCCAGAAGATGAGCGAGATCTTCCCTCTGACAGAAGGTAACCTCCCCAGCCAGGCTGCCTCTGTAGACACCGAATTGGCCAACCACAGAGTGCCCGGCAGCTGTAGAACATTACCATTTTAGTGGTTTGATCTTACCTGGGCCCATCAACTTCTGTGCTTGGTGCAGGCTTTACGGATTGAGTTTTGTGACCTGGCCGGGTTGTGTGAGATGATGGAACGCTCGCCTGCTGGTGACTCTCAGTACATGGCTGCTGTCAGACCGCCCTCCGGGGGGGGAAGGGGGGGTAACGCAGGAGGTGTTGTCTTACAGAGCTCTGGCTGGAGTGGCTGCACGACGAGATCAGCATGGCCGGGGACAGCCGAGACCGGGAGCACGTGTACGACCTGTTTGAGAGAGCCGTGAAGGATTACATATGTAAGTCCCCGGGCGTTTCCCAGGGCGCCCCTGTGCCACCTGCAGCAGCCTCTGCCGCTGGGTCGTGTTGTGGGATGCTGTGCCCAGCAGACAGCATGCGTCTAGCAATTAGGAAGATTGAGTTCAGCTGATACTGTTGTTGTCTATGCTTTTCAGTTGGAGACACTTGGTTTTAAGACATAGGTAGGCATACCTCACTGTATTGCACTTAGCTTTATTGCATCTCACAGATGCTATTTTTTTGTTTGTTTGTTACAAATTGAAAGGTTGTGGCAACCCTATGTTGAACAAGTGTATCAGCACCATTTTTACCAACAGTCTCAGATGAGCGTTAGCATTTTTAAAAAATATTTTATTGATTTTTTTACAGAGAGGAGGAGAGAGGGATAGAGAGCTAGAAACATCGCTGAGAGAGAAACATCGACCAGCTGCCTCTTGCACACCCCCTACCGGGGATGTGCCCGCAACCAATGTACATGTCCTTGACTGGAATTGAACCTGGGACCTTTCAGTCCGCAGACCGATGCTCTATCACTGAGCCAAACCGGTTTTGGCGAGCGTTAGCAATAAAGTTTTAAAAAATTAAGGTATGTACATTTTTTAAGACATACTGCTATTGCACACTTAATAGACTACAGTATAGTGTAAAAATAACTTTTGCATGCATTGGGAAACCAAAAAATGTGTGTCACTGGCTTTGTTTTGATATTTGCTTCGTTGTGGGGGGTCTGGAATCGAACCTGCAAATTTGAGGTCTGCCTGTACAAGTAGAAGAAATATTTAAGTAAGTGGATGGATATACTCACACCCAGCATTTATCTGGCAGGAAGAATTTACATGGTACTAGTTCCAGATGGCTAAAGGTCACCTTTTACATATTGACTAGGTTTTTAGAAGTTTTGGACAGAATTTTTATTTTTCATATTAAAAGCCTTGAAATTTTGTGTTTTGAAAAATTCTGTATTTATAGGAAATTGCAAAAGTAGCGCAGAGAAGTCCTATGTACTTATTTCGTCCAGTTTCCCCCAGTTTCTTATAACAGTAGCACAAAATCAAAACCAGGAAGTTGACCTTGGTGCAATGTGTGTGTGGTTCTGTGGATCTTATCCGTGTAGCTTCCGGTACCACCACTGCGTCCGAGGTACCGACCCTCCCCCACCACAGAGCTCCTGGTCTGGTGCTGACCGTTCAGTGCAACGGAATGTGGGTGCCTGACTTCCTCTTAAGTCCCTTTACCCTCCCTGTTGATGGTTAATTCTCTAAATATTGTCTCTACATACATTGGGGAGCACATTAGTGCTGTAGACAAAATGCTTTAAAAAGCATTAACCATTCTCCCCCTCCCCCCGCCCCTCTAATTAAGCCCTTCTTCCCCATCTCATTTTCCTGTCTCCACTCTGGGCCTTTCCCTTGAGAGCAGTGTCAGCACTTAGCAGGTAAACTGCCCAGAGGGAGAGGATTTTTTGTATACCTTTACAAGCCAAGAAGAATATAAACTTAACTTTTCATAATTCACATAATGAAAATCCTAGGTGTTTGGTGAATATGACATTATACTGAATGTGCCTTTAAAAGGTATCCTGTGTCTTTGCTCAGAATGTGCCGGCCTGTGGCCTCTTAGAATCTCTGTGTTCCCGATACACGATGTTCCCTTGTTTTCTGCTGGTCCTGTTACCCCTTTCTTAACGTCTCAGGGTCATTAACAGCACGGGCTCTCTCTACAAGGATCCTTTGTCCTTCCCAGACCGCCCGCGATGGTTTTCGGTCTCAGGGTTTGCGCTCCTCCCTGCGGTCAGGCCTCCGCTGTCACTTAGTGCTGATGACAGCGTGCCTGCCCTCCCACCAGCTGCTCCAGGGCTGCTGTGGGCCAGGGGCTGGCTAACCCCCTCCTCAGAGGATGGCTCCTAAGCAGCTTTGGATGGGACCCCAGGGGTCCTTGTGTTATTTCTGAGAGCTTCAGTGTGTGCAGATTGTCACTGGTTTCGTATGTTCAGAAGCCATTTGGCCTGCTTTTTATTTTGTTGTCTTTCTATTTATTTTTTCTATTCTTTGCATTTTAGTTTTTAACTATGTTTTTCATGTTTGAAGATGCCTGGAAGGCCTTCCTGTATTCTCAGCATGTACTCAGTAGTGATTGCTGGGGTGGCGGATGCTCCTGTAGTCGGAGATGGCTCGGCCCTGTGGCTCCTCAGAGGTTTTGGAAACCAGATTCCTGGCTCTTGGAGTAGCCTGGTGCGGAGGCGTCATGCCTGTTTGGGAACTTGGGATCCAGTGACACCTGGGTTTTCTGAGTTAAAATGCTGTTTATAATATTGGTCCCTGTCTAGATTATTTGTTGAGAGGGGCCATTTTGTAATCTGTTGAAAATCACCTTCTCTGACAGGAGGAACCGTTTCACGGACCATCTGGAAACTTGACCTCCCCTCACTCAGGCCCTCACCTCCAAAGAGCTAGCTCATTTCCATTTTTATTTTGCAGTCCATCTGGCAGCTCTTTGTTGGTGCATGAAACAGAGTGGCTAAAGCTTTGGCTAAGTTCTTGAAATAAACCGACTTCATGCAAAAGCAAGGCTCAGGAAAACAGTCATCCTCAAATTGGCTTCTGTATCTTGTATTTTTATTTCACAAAGTTAGTGCATAGGCTTCTGAAAGTATTTTCAAGTCTTTGAAAAGTACAGGCAAACCATGTGTAATAAGAATTGATGCATTCATAAAGATCTTTTTACTCATTGGTCTGGTCTTAAAGTTGTGGTAGTGAGTATATAGACATTTAAAAAGAGCGAAAGGAACAAAGCAACCAAGCAACCTTTTTTTATTTTTTATTTTTTATTTATTTATTTATTTTTATTTTTTTTATTTTTTTTTGTCGTCATTGTTTAAAAATTATTAAAAATAGATTTTTTAAAATAGATTTCTATTAACAGTATTGCTGCTTTTAATATTTTTCTTTCACTTTGAAACATTTTAGGTTTTCAAATCTTTCTGAAGATTGACTCAGATTCTTAACTATTTTCATTGAAATCTATCACTGAGTTCCTTCAGTTCTAATAAATAAGCTTTGTGATCATGGTCTTTGTACATATTACCACGTGGCATATACTGTTTATTCAGCAGCATCTCAGCGAATATACCTGCTAGGAACATGGTTAGGGTATGCTTTCTTTTTAGCCTGCAGCATTAGGATAGGTGGATTGGGATGCTTGTTGATGATGCTGTTACCTTTTTGCACGAATGAGGACTATTTTGGTGGGCACGTTTCTTTTGTTATGCCTCAATTTTGCTATTTGGGTATTTCATGTTGTGAACTAATAGGACTCTTCTCGTTTTTAGGTCCAAACATTTGGCTCGAGTATGGCCAGTACTCAGTCGGTGGGATCGGTCAGAAAGGCGGCCTTGAGAAAGTCCGCTCTGTGTTTGAAAGGGCGCTCTCGTCTGTGGGTTTGCACATGACCAAAGGCCTGGCCCTCTGGGAGGCGTACCGGGAGTTCGAAAACGCGATCGTGGAGGCTGCCCGGGTGAGTTCCCCGTCCCCGGGACTGGGCCTGCCTTTGAACGGTCGGGCTGTCTCTGAAGTGCTCTTGGAGGGACATAGTTCATAAAATGGACTTGGCCAATTCCTTGGTGTGCGGGCAGGTAATACATGAAATAAATAGTTTTTAGACTAGCAAGAATTCTTTACTGTAAAGCACATGACTCTACAATATGTTCTCGATACTTAAAAATATTCCCGTTTTAGTTACTGACTTCAGAATAAAATAACTATGTCACTACCCCTTCCACCTCCCCTCCCCCCAAAAATGTCCAGCAGTTACTGTGAGAGATTTGACCCCATCAGAAATGCAGTTTTTAGACTGTAACTTGCAGAATTTTACCGTCCCTCTCCACTGTGTGTGTGTGGGCACACAGTTACTGATACGTAGTGAAGCCCTCTAATAGGTCGTTATTGTTAAAAGTAGCCCAGTACATTCTTGAAAAATTGGCAGTGCTGCCTTCATCTTTACCAAGATATTACCTCATGTGAAAGAGGTCATGATTTTTTTTTTTATTTTTTAGTTTGAACTAAAAATGTGTTGGAAAAAAATTTTAATGAAATAATTTTGAGGTAGAAAGGACCAAAGTGTGTCATTTACTACAAATTTACTTCTTTAGCCCATGGCTGGCTTCCTTTCCCCCTTTGACCGGGAACAAACCTTTGATTCACAGCTGGAGAAGGTGCACAGTCTCTTCCGGCGACAGCTGGCAATCCCACTCTACGGTAAGACAGAGCCGGCCCTTCGTGGTTTTTAAAGTGCTTGGGGTATGTCATGTGATTAGGCCTTTCCCAGCATCCCAGGAGGCAAATGTGGCTTATTTCCTTATTCTCACTGGACAGTGTCACGATGGACGAGTCCCTAGGTAAAATATACCTTGAGTTATTAATGCTCAAGTTAGTTATGAGGGTCAGAGGCAGGAAGTCCCAGTCGTTCGGACATTGTTGGAGAGGCAGAGAGGAATAGGGAAACTGACTCCCTGTGTCTATGGGGAAGCTGGATTGAGCAGAGTTCCATTTGGAGCATTTGCTCTTGAGGAGCACCCCCTTCCACGAGGGTACTTACGTGGCATAAACTGTTGCTGAATAAACAATATATGCCACGTGGGAGTTTACGTGGCCCTGGACCATTCCTCGGTGGGGTGATCTGGTTCGGGATCACAATATTCATCCCTGAATTCCCTGGGGTTTGGTAAGGATTCTCCTTTTTTGAGGAATATATTTTGGCAAGCCAAGCCTTTGAGGCGCTGGAGCTGGAGCATGAGCAGCACTGGAGGGTTTTTCCGAGCACGGGAAGAGTTTGGCGCTGCCGGCTTGTGTGCTGCCTAGACCTGGGGTACTGTGCACCCTCCGAACCTCTGGGTAACTTCACTGAGCCCCCGAGTTACTTCTCCTTTTACTTCACAGCTTGTTTGGATTTCACTTAACAAATTATGAAGTGTCTCTCCAGTTGAATCTTTGGGTGTCATGCAGAAAAGGCTAGAATGGGACTGGCTTGTAGAGTTCATCTCATCCCAGTGTGAGGCAGCATAGCATAGTGAGTAGCTATGAAGCAGACTGCGTGAACTTGAAGCAGACTGCCTGGGTTCAAACCCTTGCTCTGCCATTTCCTGTGGACAGTGCAAAATGGGCAACACAGTAGAACCCACCTCATAGACTGTGAGGATCAGATGAGTTAATGGCTACGATGACTTAGAACCTAGGAAGTGCCAGGTAAGTGTTGTTAAAGCTTTGCTATTAGTTTCATTGATTCTGATTGATTAATTGGTAGGGACTGGACTGCCTGGGCTAGTATTTTGAGACAGAGTCTAAGGCCAAACGTGAGCTCAGCAGAAGAGCTCAGGATTTGGTCAGTAAGAGCTGCTATGGCCACAGATGTAGGAGGAGTTAGTGGCATTTGACTCTCATGGTTTAATCTATGTTTGGATTCTTAAGATCCAATTACAAGACCCAAGGTGCTGAATCCATTTTTCAATAGATATGGAGGCAACGTTTGCAGAGTATGAAGAGTGGTCGGATGACCCAGTACCAGAGTCGGTAATTCAGAGCTACCACAAAGCACTGCAGCAGCTGGAGAAATACAAACCTTATGAGGAAGCACTGGTAAGTGTGGGCTGCTTTTCAGTAAACGTCTCTGTAAGCTTTTCCCTGATCGGTAGTTGCAAGTAAAACAGTTTCTTTTAAACTTGTTTTATTGTGAAATATATAGAGTGTATAAATGTATATTGCAGTTTACATACTAATAATAAAGTGAACATCCATGTACCTACCACCCAGGTTAAGAAATAGAACATTGCCAGTTCCTTAGAAGTCTCCTATGTGCCCCTCTCCGATTGCCTCCTCTTCCCTCTCCCGAGGTAATCACTCTCCTGACTTTTGTGATTCTCATTCCCTTGCTTTTCTTTATAGTTTTACAACCTGTGAACGTATCCTTAATTAATATATTGCTTCAAGTTTGTTTCTTGTATATAGTGGAGTCATGCTGTATACTTTTTTATTCAACCTGATTTGGGGTTTTACACAATGATACGTATAGTGACAGCCCATTTGTTTGGCTATAAAGTTGTCTGTGTGTTAAAATCTATCCGTGTTCTTAGTTGGGCTATTTCCAGTGTCTGCTGGGAGCCACGGCGTTGCTCTGACATTGCACGTGTCTCTTGGACACGGAAGAGGGTTTCTCTAAGTGTGCACCTGGGAATGGGACTGTTGGCCAGGTTACCAGTCTGCACTCCCCCAGCAGGACCTGAGATGGCTCCTTGCTTTTGTTACCTTGAATATTGCCATATTTAAATGTAGCCAATCCGTTGAGTCTGAAACTGGTATTCTAATTTGCATTTCCCTGATTGCTAATGGGGTTGAGCATCTTTTCACATCTGTGGGCCATTCAGATTTTCTTTTTTGGTGAAGTGCTTCTAGGGTGAAAAGTGTCTTGGACACATTTTCCTTTTGGTTTATCCTTTTTCCTTTTTTTCTAATTGATTTGTGGGGTCCTGGAACTTAAATCTTCCTTTCGATTATAGGTATTGCAGAATCCACGCTCCCTTCCCCCACTTCTTACTTTAAAAAATGGCATCTTTTCATGACCAGTCTTCATGTACATGGATTTATCATTCTCTTCCTTTTGTTTATGCTTTTGTTATGCTCAAGAAATCTCTCTATACTCCGAAATCATTACTATACTTAGCTCTATTATTTTTTCCTGGAAGTTGATAATTTAGTGTTTTATGTTTAGGTCTCCATTTGGAGTTGAGTTGACTTTTGTGTATGGTATGAAACAGGGTCCAATTTCATTTTCCATATGGACAACCAGTTGTTTCCGAACTCATTCTGTTAATTCTCTCTCTCTCCCCTCATGCATCGCCCATAGCAAGGGCCCTCAAACTTTTTAAAGTGGGGGCCAGATCACGGTCCCTCAGAGAGCTGGAGGGCCAGACTATATGAACTACTAATTCCTACTGTAATACCTCGGCTGCGCTCACTGCCCAAAAAACCTGGCGGGCCGGATCAGACTCCTCTGTGGGCCGCATGTGGCCCGCGGGCCGTAGTTTGAAGACCCCTGGCCCATAGATTAGCTGTTCATGTAGGTGGGGGTCTATTTCTGGCCTCTCTCTGCCATCCCACTGTTTACATTATATCTTTTAAAAGATTTTATTTTCTAGTTTTTCTAGTTGCTCCTGGTATATAAAATGTAATTTGTTTTTATACTAATTTTTTTTTAATCTAATATTAATAATTTATGCCCTGGTGGGTAGCTCAGTTAGTTAGGGCATCATCCTGATATACCAAGCTTGTGGGTTCAGTCCCCTGGTCAGGGCACATACAAGAATCAACCAGCGAAGCATAAGTAAGTGGAACAACAAATCCATGTTTCCCTCCCTCGCTCTCTAAAAATTAATAAGTAAAATTAAAAATAATTGATGGATTCTTTTGGATTTTCTGTGTTGACAATAGTTGTGTTTTCTTATACAATATTATTTGTAAGTGGCATTTTTTTCTCTATCGTGGTCTTAGAATACTTTTAACTTCATTTGCCTTTCTTCAAACTTAGTCTCTTGTGATCTTGTATTTCTTGTCTTTTTGTTTGATCTATAAGCATCATTAATTTCGCATCGCAGTCTAGTTTGTTTATATTTACTACATTCCTTCCTGCGTCCTAGTTTTTTCATCTGGAATCACTTTTCTGTTACCTGAAGTCTATCCTTTAGACTCTCGCACACTGGACATTTGCTTATAACAGGTTTTCTTGGTTTTTGTTTGTTCGGAAAAGTTTGTTGCTCTCCTTGAAAGTTCATTTCTCAGGATATAGAATTCTAGACTGACAGTTGTGTTCTCTCAGCAGTTAAATATGTCTTTCTGTCTTTTGACTTCTGTTGTTTTGAAGTCAGCTGTCTGTCTAACTCTTGCTTCTTTGAAGGTAACCCTTGTTTTTTTTCTCTGGTTGGTTTTAATATCACTGGTTTGTGTGATGTCCTGCAATTTCATTATCGTAGGTCCAGGCGTGAATATCTTTGTATTTATCCTGCTTGCGGTTTGTTGGGCTTCTTAGCTTTGATTTTGGTCTCTCTCATGGCCTAAAGAATACAGATACTGAGAGCCAGGCTGCCTCCAGTTTGAATTTTAGCTCTGCCATTTAGCAGCTCTGATTTGGGGCTTGTACTTAGCCTCCTTGTGTTTCATTTGCCTTGAATAATACGGGGAGAGTAGTGATACCTGCCTCATAGGATTGTTGTGAAGATCAAAAATTTTTCTTAGGCCTGCAAAAGTTAACCTTCACTTAACCACCTTCACTTAGATCTTGTCCTTAGTATTTTTTTTAACCTGTTTGTTGATGATTTTCAGGATGTTTTTTTATATTTAGTCCAGCAGTTTTAGTAGTTTTCAATGGCACAGTGTCTGGGTCGCTAGTATGTCATTATTACTAGGCACTGCAGCTCTAAGACGGCTTCTTTCTATGTTTAGAACATGTGTGCTCTCTCGCTGGTCTGTATGTGCTTCCTCTTTTTTACATGTAAATGATTTGTATGTAATTTATTTCACAAAACTTCATCAATGACAGCCTCAGCCAGTTCAGTTTTGTTTTCACTATCAGCAGAGTGTGGCTGAAAAGAAAACAAGTCAAGTAAGGGGGTTTATTCAAAAAGATTTTTGATCGGGTCAGTAGACATTCAGCGTAGCCTCTTCCATCTTCTGCATGCACCTGCGCTTGGCAGGAGCTGATATTTGGAATGAGAAACCTGAACTAGCACAGGGCACCGGATTACCCCAGTGTGGTTGCTTTCTGCCCTCCACTCAGCAGGCCATGACTATAACTACTGTTTTGGAAGGATGACTTGTATTGGTCATTGGCAAGGGTGTTTCTCTTTCATCCCATTCCCGATTTAAATGCCCTGTAGTCCAGGGATGGATCTAGAAAAGGGTTTGAGGAGCTTTTGTAGCTAATGCGGTGACGGGGCGCTTTAGTAGAGGTTCTGCGAGGGGATTGGTGGTTCTTGGGGTAGCCAGTCTCACCAGAGATGAATGTGAAGATGTGTTGTGCTTCCTGACAGCGTCAAGCAGCTCATTTCATCTCCTTTGCCATTCTCCTTTGTCCAGCTGGAGGCAGAGGCTCCCCGGCTGGCCGAATATCAAGCATACATCGATTTTGAGATGAAAATCGGCGATCCTGCTCGCATTCAGTTGATCTTTGAGCGTGCCCTGGTTGAGAACTGCCTGGTTCCAGACTTGTGGATCCGTTACAGTCAGTACCTAGTAAGATACCTATTCCGATTTCATTTTGCTTGTACCAATTTGGAATCTATCTAAAGAAAACCAGTAGAGCGCTCGGAGTTGTATGCCGCTCATCTCTGCTGGACCTCATTTTTCCTTCATCCTCCCTTCTTTGTCAGCTCACTTAGGAAGTTCTCCTAGTGTTTTAGGATTACATAGTCTCGCTATTGAAGACTTTATCGCAGATTAAATTTTTAAAAAATTTAACCTTTTATTATGGAAAAATGCAATCACATAAATATAGACAGATTAGTAAACTGCAACCTTATGTACGTACCCATCACCAGCTTCAACAATGACCTAATGGCATTAATGTAGTTTCATCTGTATCCTTATCTACTTTTCCCATTCCAAATTATTTTATATTAAATCCAGAAATCACGTTTCCTTGGCAAATATTTCAGTATATATGAATAACAGATTTGAATCAGGATCCAAACAAGATCCATACATTATGGTTGGACATTTAATCTGCAGGTTGCCCTCTCCACCTCTCTTCTCTTTCACTCCCTTTGCGATTTCTTTGGAAAGAGACATTTCTAAGGAAATTTCTCTGTCATTTGGTGGCTCTGGAAAGGTCTCATGGATGGTGAACTTTTAACGGTAAATTTTTCTCTCCTAACCCTGGACTTCTTTGTCACAGGACCGGCAGCTGAAAGTCAAGGACTTGGTTTTATCCGTACACAGTCGTGCTGTCAGGAACTGCCCCTGGACGGTGGCCCTGTGGAGTCGGTACCTCTTGGCCCTGGAACGACATGGAGTTGACCATCAAGTGATCTCTGGTGCGAATGTTTCTATTGAAAACCTTCAAAGCTTCTTGTCCCAAGTCCGGAGCTAGAGTTCTGAGGAAGTCAGTGAGTTAGCCTTCCCCAGCCTGTTCCTTTGGGGGAGAGGGGAGTAGTGACAAAAGCGCTCTTAGGTGGGAGGTGAACTGGTTGTTTTTTGACGTCTTAGAGCTTTTTAACATGCAAGTGTTTGTGATCTTCCTGGGTCTTTTCTCCAAACGGACTTGACCTGGAACTCATTGCTTTTTTCTAGAACACAGCTGTGCCTTGCTGCATCGCTCTCCTTTGGGACATTTCTTTCTAGCGCATTGCATCTTATTATGATGTTGAATTATTTAGTACTTTATAGTCAGTAAAGGTTTTTATAATAATTTTGATAACTATATATTGGTTTCTTGTTTAATTGGCCACAAACCCTCTCTTTTTCTTCATCTGCAGTGACCTTCGAGAAAGCTTTGAGTGCTGGCTTCATTCAGGCCACCGACTATGTGGAGATCTGGCAAGCATACCTTGACTACCTGAGGAGAAGGGTTGATTTCAAACAAGGTATTTATGTTCATGTGCTTTATATCAGAACTGTTTTTTCTTAATATATCTTTTGGTGAGATGTTCTAGTTGGCCCAATACATTGTGATTGGGCAAATGTTACAGGCCAGCCATTGGTAAACCCCCACGCCCAAAGTTTTAGTGGCTTAAGTCTTTAACAAGTCTGCTGTGGATTGTAAAGGAAGGGAGAAATGGTCCTTGTTTGATGCTGGCTCCTGCTAGCTTCTTCTGTCTCATTTTTATTTTCCTCTTCTCTCCCTTCTATATGTCCGAAATAGTTCTCTAAGTAAGACTGCTGTGTTTCTATTAAATCTTTAAACCTCTGCAGGACTCCCTTTTCTTCTTTCCCCTCAGAAAGAATAGCAGCCAGAACTCCCATCTAACTTGTTCTTGCACGTGACCTTGAGCCGTTCTGCTGGCTGGGGAGACCCCACGTGGCACCCTGTACCAGTGCTCACTGTCGTCACTCTACTGCCCGTGCTGTGCTCTGCTCCAGTATCTCTTGCCCTCTGTGTGATGAGGGCGGGGGCTGGCAATTTCACTCTATGTCCACAGCGCGATGCCAGGTGCATAAACAGGCCCCCGGGAGTTTCAGTGTGCGATAAAAAGACAGACCTCTTTTGCTTCCAGACTCCAGTAAAGAGCTGGAGGAGTTGCGGTCCGCCTTCACCCGTGCTTTGGAGTATCTGCAACAGGAGGTGGAAGAACGTGAGTGTGGCCCCGCCCCCTCCTTTGTCCAGTTGTATTTCTTGCTCCGGGTTGAGGTGCCTTTTCAGGCAAAGGCTCTTGGTTTCTAAGCTACTTTCTCATTTTGATCAATTCTGTTTTTAAAGGTTTCAATGAGAGTGGGGATCCAAGCTGCATGATCATGCAGAACTGGGCCAGGATCGAGGTAAATGTTTCTTGACAAATCCATCGCTTCCATCCGCCTTTGAAGGGCCTTGGTCTGCTAGTGTGGCTGAAGCTGAGTCAGAATCCCAGCTGATGGTCTAGGCTCTGTAGGGACGTGTGCTGTTTACCTAGCTTTGTGCACATTGGTTTATATCTTAGTGCAAATATTAGCTCCCAAGAAGAAGGTGTGCAGCAAGGTCTGAACGCCAGGCGTTCACTCATGCACTTCTCTCCCTTGCCCAGTGTCCATTCATGAGAGTTTCAGGTGGGTGCTGTTTGCCCAGGCACTCGACTGGGTGCTGGGGAAATGGGGTAGACATGGTTCCCTGCGCTGGTAAGATTTTATCTAGTGTGGGAGACAGGCGATGTGACAGATAATCACAGGATAGCAAGGTTGAGTTATTGGATCACGGACCCCAAGTGGAGTAGGACACGGAACCTGCCCTTGATCATCATCATAGAATTGTAAAATTCCAGTGTTTTATTCTCTGAGGGAGTTAGGCCAGAGAAACACTGGGGTGGTTTCTGGATGGGTGTTTGTGTTGTCATTTTCAAGCTGAGGCACCTGAGGTTCAGAGAGATTAAGCAACTTGCTCAAGTCACTTAGTAAATGGGGGAGTGGCATTTGCTTCCAGATCAGACTTTCTCTACACGGCCTCTCCGATTAACCCTGATAGTTATGTTTGATAAAAAACAAACAAACAAGCGACTAGTCGGTACTGCTGTAGTGCCCACGGGCTCCCACTCTGAGGCCTAGGCAGACACTGAGGCTGTCACTGCAGAAAGGCTGACGTGGTTGGCCTGGCCTGTGACCATGGAGGGCGGCCGAGGGAATGCCAGGGACTTACGTCAGTGATAGGGGACGGCTTTTCAGGCAGATCCGTCTGAAGTCTTTTGGAAGGGGTGTTGGTGTCATGCGGGTCAGGTGCTTTCCTAACGGCCTTGTCATGCCTCTTAGGCTCGGCTGTGTAATAACATGCAGAAGGCTCGGGAGCTCTGGGACAGCATCATGACCAAAGGAAACGCCAAGTTTGCCAACATGTGGCTTGAGTATTACAGCCTGGAAAGGTAACAACGGGGCGGGGTGGCGGTGCGCTGTCAGGGGTAACTTGTATTCAGTCTTGGCCGACACCGGCTGGCACCGGCCGGCTTGGGCTTGCTCTTTGCAGTGGCCACCACCTACTTTCACCTCTCTCTAGAGGGCCGGGCTAGAGAACTAGCATAGTATTTTGTGTCTGTGCTATTACAGCTAGGTGTTTCTTTTAAATTTTTTTTTTTTTTTGGCGGGGGGGTTTGGTTTGATTTTTGGACATATTTTGACTTTTTGGGGAGCTATTTATTCTTATTATATTTGCTTTGTATAAAAGGTGTAAAATACTAAAAAGCACAGAAGAAAAAAACCCCAAACTATTACAATTATGGGCCCATTAGTTAATTGTTTGGGTATATTCTTCGAGACTTTTCTGTTTAAAAAAGGAAAATGCAATTGTAATGCACCTGTTACAAAGCTCTAAAATGACTTTACATAAATAAGGTATGCCCAGTAATATTGATAACATGGGGAAGACATAAAGAATATGACCAGTTTGTTCTTCAGTAGATCTTGAACATAGAAGTGAAAGTTTCCTATAATCCCACCCCCAGAGAGGACACTAGTAAAGCTTGTTGAATTTCCCTCCAGGTCAGAGGTTCTCAAACTGGTTTCGGAACCCGTTGGGACTCTTAACATTTGAGGAGCCTCCCTCCCCCAAGCTTTTGTTTGTGTGAGTTATCTAGGACTCTAACATTTACATGTTAGGAAGTAAAAATGGTGTTCCATGAAAAAGCTGGATTAGACTGCACCCCGGACACCAGCAGTGTTTTCTTTGCTACGCTGGAGCCAGAGCTGCTGGTCCTGGGGCTCTGCCTGTGAGAAGCTGCCCTCCCCCGTGTGCCTTCTGCTCCTGGCCCGGTGGCAGCCTGTTCGCTTTCTGCCTAGGGCGCACGGCGACACCCAGCACTGCAGGAAGGCCCTGCACCGCGCCGTCCAGTGCACCAGCGACTACCCAGAGCACGTCTGTGAGGTGCTGCTCACCATGGAGAGGACAGAAGGTGGGACCCTCGGCTCTGCTTCTGCTTGGAGTCTGTAAGGACAGACTGTACGGCTACCCTTGAGTGGTCCCCATGAGATCCAATCCTCTGCGATCTCCAGATCCAAGAGGACCCTGCGCCGTCTAGTTCTAGCATGGGTTTTCAGAATTCTTTGTAGAGGCCCATCCTGTGCACCGTAGTGTCTTTAGCACTGGCCTCTCTGCCCACTAGGTGCCAGTAGCACATCTCCCTGCCCCTAGTCATGACTCCAGATGACCCCTGGGGTCAGGATCACTCCAGTTGAGACCCTCTGCTCCAGCAGGTCATGCATGCCAGAGGAGCACAGGTGCAAAGGAGTAATGTGTGCCTCACCTGCGAAGTTTAGAGCCTCAATGTTAAGTTTCCAGTAGGAAAATAGAGAATTTACCCCTGGCAGTGGTCTGGATTTTGGGCGGGAATCCCTCAGAACTTGAAATGGAACATCCAAACAGCATTTATCATTTGAGATGCTCAGCTGCCTTAATATGTCTTACACCTTTTGTGTTGGAATGTTTTCATCATCTTTGCCAGGGAGCACCCGTAATACGTCATATTCTGGTTTTCAAGTCTCTTCTGAAAGAGAAGGGACGTTTTCATCACACCTTGGAAGGACTTGGAATTCTAAACCTTTCAGTGAAATCACCTTAAAATAGGGAGCTGACTCTCGAAGGGAAGAGCTCTCCTGAGGGTGGGGAAATTAAGAAAAGCTTCCCAAACCCCAAAACTAAAAGTTTGCTTCTTTTTCCATCAAGGTACTTTGGAAGACTGGGATATAGCTGTTCAGAAAACCGAAACTCGCTTAGCCCGAGTGAATGAGCAGAGGATTAAGGTAATGATGCTGTTTTTTTTGTCTGTTTGTTTGTTTTTTAATATATTTTATTGATTTTTCACAGAGAGGAAGAGAGAGGGATAGAGAGTTAGAAACATCGATGTGAGAGAATCATCAATCAGCTGCCTCTTGCACACCCCCTACTGGGGATGTGCCCGCAACCAAGGTACATGCCCTTGCCCAGAATCGAACCCGGGACCTTTCAGTCCGCAGGCCGATGCTCTATCCACTGAGCCAAACCAGTCTCAGCTAATGATGCTGTTTATAGAAAGCCTTGGGACCCTCTGATGGCTGTTTTGACCGTGTTTACGATGAATATTTTTTGTCAAAACCTTTGAGGTCTTTCTAAAACGTGTCTTTTGCTTAGAAAGTATTTGTTCTGACATATTTGAATCTATTTAAATCAGTCTTTAACATTTTTAGAATAGCTTTAAACTTTAGCCCGAGCAATAGATACTATTTTATGTAATAGGGGAATTTTGGTCCTAAAATTTATTAGAATAAAAGAAAAAATAATTAAGAGCCTCTCTAGTGATTGGAATATGAACACCCCAAATTCATCAGGGCCCCCGTTTCTCAGATTCTTTTCTTTCTTGTGGCAATTCCTGGGCTGTTGTGAGACACACTGTGGGTTGGAGAGGGCTCCCGAGAGGCCGGGAGAGCCTGGCAGGGACGGTGTGAGCCCATCTTCCATGATCGCGTCCTGTCACCGGGGTAACGAGCTCCCACTCCCTGGCCCCTCCGTCCACTCTCACACCGGGCGGTAGTGTCATTGCTGCGTCCGGTGATGCACCATGTGCCCCGTCTCCCAGGCTGCGGAGAAGGAAGCCACCCTCGCCCAGCAAGAGGAGGAGAAGGCTGAGCTCCGGAAGAAGGCCCGGGCTGAGAAGAAGGCGCAGAAAAAGAAGAAGACCAGAGGCGCAGACAAGCGCAGAGCAGATGAGGACGATGAGAACGAGTGGGGCGGCGACGACGAAGGTAAAGCTTTTCACAAACACAGTTTGGAACATCTCAGCCTCCCAGAGAAGTTGCAAAAAAACAGTACAAAGGACTTTTTTTCTTGAACCATTGAGAGCAGGTGCTGGCAAGACACCCCACCACCCTTCCTGTCTCTGCCTGCCTCTGTGCCAGGTCCTGCCCTGCAGGGGCCTGCGCTCCGCTCCCTTCTCTGTGCTGCTGCCTCCAGCCTCCTCTGTGGTGCCGTCCCCACCACTCGGCCTCCCGTACCCCAAGCTGTTCCTGTCCCATGTTATTCCCTTCTTCCTGCCCAGGGTGCAGCGTCCCTTACCATTGCCTAGCCCAGTGGTCGGCAAACTCATAAGTCCACAGAGCCAAACATCAACAGTACAACGATTGAAATGTCTTTTGAGAGCCACATTTTTTAAACTTAAACTATATAGGTAGGTACATTGTTATTAATTAGGGTACTCCTAAGCTGGCCTTTGCTAAAAACTCAAGGGGCCAAAGAGCCACATGTGGCTCTTGAGCCGCAGTTTACCGACCACTGGCCTGGCCCCACCTATAGACACCTGCCTTCTTGCCCCCACCTATGGTTTTGAGTCAGAGTTTTCACCCAGTGTTTCTGTCAGCCATGCAACTTCAGAAATGGGTAGGTATGGGTCAGATTTATTTCTGCAGTCAGTCAAGGTAAAGAATTGTCTCTAGACTTGAAGGAACTCTGTGCATTTTCCTGGTGCAAAGTTGTCAGCCAGAGGGAAATGGGAATGGAGCCATCATTCAGGTGACCTTTCTTGCATGCCTTTTTGGGGCCTTCAGAAATGACCTCGGCAGCTCTTTACCCCTCAGAGCTCCTGGGCTAGCAGGGTAAGGCAAACGCGCCTTGTGACTGTGATGGTGTGTAATCTGTGGCAGGTGAGAGGTGGATTATGGTGGAAGTCAAGGCCTGAGTGGATCAGCTCTTGCAAGAAAGAGTTCATGAGAGTGATGTGTGACCTTGGCATCGGGGAGGAGTGAGTGACTGTTGAGAGGAAAAGAAGGGAAGCCAGAGCTGGTGTCGGCACGAAGCACAAAACAGCCTGGCATTCTCTCTGAGCAGCAAATGACTGGGTGTGTGCCCCGGTGCATGCTGGGGGCCAGGTGCATGGGTGCTGAGGCTGCAGCAGCGGGCCAGCTGGCTGGGCCCACTCAGGGGTGCTCTTGAATACAGTGTGCAGGGTGAGACTTCAGGAAGCAGTGGGAACTTGGTGGAAGGGTCTGGAAGTGGGGGTCCAGCACCCAATGGGTTTCAGTGGTGTGCCTCTGGAGAAAGCGGGGAGGTGGGCTGGAGCAGGATGTTAATCTCTCTTGAAGGACACGAGACAATAGTGGACGTAGTTAGGAACTATAAGCCCTTTGCAGAGCTTTTCAAAGTGTGGTCACGTGAAGCACACACTTCAGAGTCACCCAGACGCTTGTTTAGACGCAGGTGCCCAAGCCTTGTCCCTGCTGACCTGAGCCTTGTGGGAGCGGGGCCGTGGACTGGCCAGCTGTACTTTTCAGACCCCGTGACTTTCACAGAACTAAGTGGACAGAGGACTCACTGTTTCTACCTGAGTCAGCCCCTCGTCCGAATGCCATCCGAGTCCAGAAAGGGGTGGACCAGCCCGCGGGCCAGGAAAGACGGCAGGCGTGGTGCTCGCCGGCCAGCGGGAGGAGTGGGTGCCGGGCCCGGGCCGCTGCTGCAGCCGGCCGTGCGCGGTGGGAGGAGCCGTGCGTGGACCGGCTCAGCGACCAGTGAGGGAGGGAAGGTAATTGTTGCTGCTTCTCTCTCTCCGACGACCCGCAGAGCGGCCTTCCAAGCGCAGGAAGCTGGAGAACAGCGTTCCCGCAGCCGCGGAGGCCCCGGACCTGGCAGCGGAAACGGGTCTCTTCGGGAAAAGCGCCTCTGCAGACGACGCCCCCGCCTCGAGGCAGAAGGACAGGGCCGCCGCCCCGAAGAAGGACGTGCCCAAGGTGCCCCACGACAGCAGCAAGGACAGCGTCACCGTCTTCGTCAGCAACCTGCCCTACAGCATGGCCGAGCCCGACGCGAAGCTGCGGCCGCTCTTCGAGGCCTGCGGCGAGGTGGCCGAGGTCCGCCCCATCTTCAGCAACCGGGGCGACTTCCGGGGCTACTGCTACGTGGAGTTCAAGGAGGAGCAGGCGGCCCTGCAGGCGCTGGGGTTGGACCGGAAGGACGTAGGTGGGAGGCCAATGTTCGTTTCCCCCTGCGTGGACAAGAGCAAGAACCCCGACTTTAAGGTACGTGTGTGGGGAAAGAATGGCTTTCCTGCAGGGCTGCTACAGACGGACTGAACATTGTTTTGGTGCAGCAGCTAAGATTGCACACATACATGGAATAGCTATGTTCTGAGCTGGTTAATTAAATTAAGGTCCGATTCATGGCTCAGTCACTTGGAGCTCACATTAGCTGATACCTGATCATAAGATGAGGAATCGGAATAATGGCGATGGTCCATTGAGAGCATAGGAGTGACTGTGCTAAATGTTTTATGTATCACCTTAGGGCAGTGGTTGGCAAATTGCGGCTCGAGAGCCACATGTGGCTCTTTGGCCTCTTGAGTGTGGCTCTTCCATAAAATAGCATGTGTGGGCTCACACGACACTGTGATTGAAACTTTGTGGCCCATGCGCAGAAGTCTGTTTTCGGCTCTCAAAAGAAATTTCAATCATTGTACTGTTGGTATTTGGCTCTGTTGACTGAGTTTGCCGACCACTGCCTTAGGGGATCTCCACACTGAGAATAGCTCCTTCCATTGTAGCCATTCTGTAGAGGAGGGAAGTGGTGACATGCCCAGTTACCAATTCCTAGCACCAGGTCAGCTCTGGCCTGCCCGGCCGGCCTGCCGGGGCGTGGCCAGTGTGCTGCTGGGCCTCTGACTGTTGGTTCCCCTCCTTCCTTCCTAGGTGTTCCGGTACAGCACTGCCCTGGAGAAACACAAGCTGTTCATCTCGGGCCTGCCCTTCTCCTGCACTAAAGAGGAGCTCGAAGAGATCTGCCAGGCTCATGGCACCGTGAAGGACATCAGGCTGGTTACCAACCGGGCTGGCAAGCCGAAGGTCAGTGTCCGAGTGGACGTCCAGGCTCGGGGGAAGCCAGCTCTGCGTCTGTGCAGATCACTGGGGTCCAGGGTGGGCTCCTGGTTTATCTGCTGAGAAATAATGACACATTAGGCTCTGCCTGCATTGGAGTCAGATTAACTAAAGATAATTTTAAAAAATCCAGCATGAACTCACAGGGGAGCACGGTGCGGAATTAGACCGAGAGGCCTACGGGTGAGGGGCTGCCCTCGGCAGTCTCCTTCCTGCCCGACTCCAGCCATTCCCTCAGCTCCCTCCACCCCGTCTAGTCTCTCTTTAAACCCTCTTTGCACCCCATTCTGAGAAATGGACCCATGTTGTTTAACCTGGGTTTGTACTGCCTTCCTTCTCTGCCCCCTCCCCTCGTCCAGGTTAATTAAGAGTTAGTATGAAACAAGGGGGCACAAAGGCACAGACATCAGGGCACACGTGGCTGCTCCCCTTGTCCAGGCACCTCAGCCGAAAGGAGAGCTGGATCTACACTGGTCCGTCGGTCCTTTTCTTTCTTTGGCTGGAGCAACCACAGGAGGTACTGACCTCACAGAGGTCACTGAAGTTCCAGTCCGTCACAGACGTGAAGAGGAAGCGCAGGGCAGGGAGCGAACCTGTAGACAAAGGTGGCAGTGGTGGGAGGTCACCTGTCGATGGGGTACCTGTCCCGACCAGGCTCCCCAGCACTGACCTGCCTCTGGCCCCTTTCAGGGCCTGGCCTACGTGGAGTACGAAAACGAGTCCCAGGCGTCACAGGCGGTCATGAAGATGGACGGCATGACTATCAAAGAGAATGTCATCAAAGTGGCCATCAGCAACCCCCCTCAGAGGAAAGTTCCAGAGAAGCCAGAGGCAAGGAAAGGACCAGGGGGCCCCACTGTGCCCCGGCAGACATATGGAGCGTAAGTATGTGCATGCTAGCCATGCAGACTTGGTCCCGTCATACTACGGGGGCTTGGTCTCCTCAGCACAGCACGTTAGGGCAGCCAGCCAGTCCCCTGCAGCGCAGCCCTTCCCGGTGTTTGCCAGTCACCCTGTGGCTTCTTTAAGGTCACGTCTTCTCAGTATTTTAAAGTCCTCTTTGCCAGTTGGATTCATGTGTTTAAACAAAGCCCGACAGCCAGGTGCTGGCCAGGGCCGTCTCCAAACGAACCAGGGGTCACGATGGTTACGGGAAAGGGTACATTCGGTGTCTGCTCTTCCAGGCGCGGGAAGGGAAGGACCCAGCTTTCCATGCTGCCCCGCGCCCTGCACCGCCCGAGCGCCGCCGCAGCCCAGGCCGAGAACGGCCCCGCCTCCAAGCCCGCGGCCACCGCCTCCGAGGCCACCGCGGCTCCCAAGATGTCCAACGCCGACTTTGCCAAGCTGCTGCTGAGAAAGTGAACGGACTCGGAGAAGGGAGATGCCTGCCGGGAGGCCCACCACCCAGCTGCACCGGGCACGGGAGGGCCCGCGGCAGCGCGGTGTCCCTGGCCTGGACAGACGGGGACGGGTGCCGGGCAGAGGCTGTCAGTGTTCCCTCACATTGAGGGTGACAGGGAAAGTCACTCCACGGCCTGGGCACCAGGGATCGTTTCTAAGATATTTTTTGTCTTTAAGAGAAACGGGAGTGAAACTTGGACACACCCTTTGAGACACATCTGTCCAAATGTTTCACCAACTCAGGCCCCTTCTTGTAAGACATTTCTCTTACACTCTGCACAGTCCGTATGCCTGTCACTCTTTTATAAAGGACAAAACGGCAAAAGCTAGCAATTCACCAGAATGGCCTATTTTAGTAAAGGGGTGGGCAAGTCACCTGAAAAACACTTGGTGGATTTTTGTTTTAGGGGCTGTGCGTTTTTATATTATGTATTTGTGACACGTCAATTCACTGTTTCCTCAAAGCAAAATATGTGACATTTGTTTTGTACAGGAATTCTGTGTGCCACCTGCCGTGGACCATTTTCTTTGCCTCTGAATAGTGGGCTGTGTTGTTCTTTGTCTAAATATTGAGTTTCAGCCCTTAGGTTTTGTTTAAATGCCATGTCAGTGCAAACTTCAGCTTTCCTCATGTAGCTTTGTTTATTAAACCGAAGTTCTCTTAAGAACCTCTTGCAGAATGGTGCTCCGCTGTGCATTCCAATTTGGGTGTGTTTTGAAATTCGTGTACCTTGCTTTTACCTGACGGATGTGTAAGTAGAACTTTTAAGTCAAAGTGACCGGGGTTTGACTTACAAGTCTTTTCAGCTGTGGTGTTGTCTTCAGCTTTAACCTTCATAAAGAAGAGGGCTGAAGTCCTGACACAACCCCTCCTGCATCCTCCTGATAGTGGGACCACCTCTTGAAAAAGACAACATAGCAGTCTCAGGCATTTATTTAATATAATAAAAATACTTTATTAGAGTCAGTTATTTAAAATAATGTCCTTCACATATAGCTAAAGTGCCAATTTCCATAGTAAAAGCAAGCACTTCCATCAGGCTTCCTTGGTGAGCTTTATAAAATCAAGATGACAGATTTAAGGTTAAATACTGCATGGCAGCACACAAGTATGAAAATACTTTTATAAAGGTCTGAGTAATAATCACTTGGGGCCATTTCATACATCTTTATACTTATTTTCCAGAAAACCATTCTGAATGTGCTTGTTCAACAATTAACTATAATCTAAACACTTGCTACATAAGAGCAGTGACCTCATTACTATCAGGATCTGAATTCTCAATCAGAGACAACATTATCTTTTCACCGACATTCAAAGTGCAGCGCAGGGTGAGGCATCACGGCTCTGCCCATTCTCACTCGGCAGCAGCAGCTGTAATGGCACCTGAGCCGTATGTGATTGAGAGAGGAGATTCTACGTCATAGAAGGACAGCTTGCCCATGTGACATAAAACATTTTATAAGTTAGGAAAGTAAGGCCACTCCAAGACGATCTATTCTGCCTCCCCCAGGGGGAGGCTGGACATACAGGGGCTGTGGGAAGGGGGGACAGGTGAGCAGGTGCTGTGGTCAGAGGGTTTTTGTGGTTTAGCACAAACTGGTGCTCTAATGAGCTCATTGAGATGCTGACACGGCATCTGATTTAACATCTACCAATAGGAGATGCTGAACTCGGAGTGGGGGGTGAGGGCAGACTCGCCCGACTGCACGATCCCTGGCTGGCAGCAGGATGAGCTGTTTGGTGAAAGCCCAGGGAGCTGTCAGACTAACACAGCTGGTCTGAGTTGCTGCAAATGGAGAAAAACATCAACAGACAAACCAGGGTGGCCGTTCCCTTGTTAATTAGAAAAATAGCCTCTGACACTCGAGTCTGCAAACTATGGCTCTTCCCTGAAGTAAGCAAGGTAAAACTGGAAATGGCAACACTCATTTCTTTCATTTTGGATCTCGGAAGTTTGCCCTGACAGAATTAGACACACGACGACTAACACCTCTACGAAAGCAAGCATTCAATCATTTCTCGAAATTGGGATCAGGTTTTCCCGGGAGGGCTGACCTCCAGGCAGTCACAGAGCCTTCCAGCCGGCCTCAGAGGAAGACCTGGCGGGTTCGTCCTGTCTCTGGACCTCTCCCCCGTGTTGGCCTCTCCTTACCTTAGTGCAAATTCTGCTCCAGAACTGGTCTGGTCATGCAAGGAGCACTGGTGCCCCCAATGCCTGCTGGGACCACCACAGGATGGGCCACCAGCACAGATGGCAGACACATTTACTGGCTCAAAAGAAGAAAAATAAATAACTTGGCTGAATTATAAGTTATCTTAGAGACAAGGCTTAATAACTTAGTTATTTTCTTTTTTAAAAAGAAACACATTTGGAGGTAAAGAACGTTGACGTTCCTTATCTGTTTCCTTCTGCTTTGGAGACAAGGTTTCTAGAAATGCTCAGTATTGATTTTTTTTTTTCCCCCTCCCCCTGGAAACCTGTCGCCAAGGGGAGTGTGGAGGGTTAAGGTTTCACAGGCAGCGTGTCCTTGAACCCGGAGTGGTTGGGTTTGGCCTCCGGCAGCGCCACTGGGTACTCTGTCGTGGCGAAGAGCAGGGTGTCCAGGGTGGTCTCCGTGCACTTGGCAATGAAGCGGATGAACGGCCTCACGTCGCCTTCGTTGGCGACCTCCAGCACGTGGTAGTACTCGGACCGCTGCTCCTTGCGGATGGTGATGGGCGGGTAGCCCGCCTGCATCAGGATGAGGTTCATGAGCAGGCGCGAGGTCCGCCCGTTGCCGTCGATGAAAGGGTGGATGTAAACGAGCTTGTAGTGGGCCAAGGCCGCAAACTCCACCGGGTGCAGGTTCATGGCGTCCTCGGAGTTGAGCCACTGGACGAACTCCTGCATCTGCTTCTCCACATCCTGGGGGTGCGGGGGGATGTGGTGTCCCACCAGGACCTGCGTTGTCCGGAACCTGCCGGCTTCCACGGGGTCCACGTAGCCCAGCACCCGCCTGTGGATCTCCAGGATGTCGCCGATGGCGACGGACCCCATGCGGGACACCAGCGTGGTGTTGACGTACTTCATGGCCGCGTGCATGCCGATGACCTCGTTCTGCTCCTCCAGGCTCTTCCCCGGCACCGCGTAGCGGGTCTCCAGGATGTGCCGGATCTCCGAGAGGCTGAGGGTGTTGCCCTCGATGGCCACCGTGTGGTAGATGTGGTGGTAGTAGGTTTCCTCCATGACCCTCTGCAGCGCCGAGCTGCCCTTGGGGATGGACATGACCTTCCTCACCTTGTCGTCGATGATGCTGAAGTAGCGCTGGTCGATCTCCTCCACCAGCGGCAGCGTGCGGTCCCGGTGGACCAGCGCCTTCTCGTGGGAGGGCGAGATGGTCAGCGCCCGGGTGTACAGGAAGTCCGCCTGGACGATGTCCTTCTCCTCCTCGGAGAAGATGCCAAACTCGGTGAGCGCGTCCACCGAGTCGGGGTCCATGCTCAGGGCGTGCAGGAAGAGCTTGTGGGCCTTCTTGCGCTTGCCCTGGTGCTTCATCTCCAGGGCCTGGTGCAGGGCCGCTCTGGCTTCCAACCTGGCGGCTGGGAAAGAGCCAAAGAGGCGTTAGCGGGGAGGGAGGGCGTGGCCACGGGCCCTCAGGTGACCTGTGACCTCTGCTGGGCCCCCGGGGAGGACATGGCCTTGGGGTTTGTTCTGGGCAGGCTGTTCTCCCGGTGCCGCTGCATGTGATGGACCTGCATGTATGCACGTGGTGGTTTTCCATGTGTCCCCAGAGCCATGCTCTGTACTCCAGGAGGTATAGCCTGGCCCCCTGCCTTCCATTTGCCATATCGGGGGGCTGTGAGCCCTGCCTGCGCCTTCTCCAGCTCCTGGCTGTGCTGGTGATCACCTGGCGGTGCCTCCCCTGCCTCTAGGCCGGGCTGGGAACAGCTCCCGCTGGTGCTGGCTCCCTAGGCCTCCCCATCCCTGGCCCTTAGCCTCAATTCCCTTCATCTTCAGCAGCACCTGCTTGACATCTAGTTTCCTTCCCCAAGTCTCTCCCCGAGGGCCCCCATTCCCCCCCAGCCAGAATCAGCCACACACACTGGGCTGCTTTAGTTCCTGAAGTGCTCCGGGCCGGGCTCTCCTACCCTCTGGTCTCTGCTGGAGCACTCTCCCCTCACAACGTTCCACCGGGTCACTCCTGCTTACACTCGGTCTCAGCTTAGGCGCCCCCTCCTCCGGGGAGCCTTCCTGGTGTGCTCCTGTGACCCCCTTTGCTCCCCCATCACCACACTGGTGACGCTGTACCGGTCACCTGTCTGCCTGTACAGGCTGGGGGGTCAGGGCTGACTTCTTCACTGTACACCCGTGCCCCGCCCCCAGGACACAGAGGACCCCGGACATCTGAGAAGTGCTGAAGAGAGCGATGTCCGGGCCACGGGGGAGTGAGCCGGCTCCATTGTTTCTCCCTTAGAATGCACACAAAGACCGCGGACTCAACGAAGGATCACCTCAACACCCCAATGCACCGAAAGGATCCCCGCGCAGGAGCGCCCGAGGGTGGGGAGCGGGGAGGTGGGACAGGAAGGACGGGGACAGAGTGTGGGAGAGGGAGATGGAGAACTGTGTGCAGCCTGCAGTGTGTGGGGCCGGGCAGGTTCCCGCCAGGAAAGGACACCTCCCTCCGGCTCCCCATCGAGGCTGAGCCAGGGAGAGGCAGCTGGGGAGCCTGACCGGTGCCCTCAGCCTCTGCCGCTGGCGGGGCACCGAGCTGTGAGGCCGCCAGCTTGTCTCCCCTGCCCAGACACCCCGGCAGAACCCGGGCAGGGAAGCTGGGAAATGAGTGTCCAGGATGCCAACAATCTGGGGGGGCAGCAAAGGTGCAGAGCGGCGGCATCTACCGCGTGGCCAGTGGACCCGACTGAGTCCAGAAACACGCCCACAGATACAGGGCATCCCCAAATACACACGCACAGCACACAACGTTTGTGATCCTATTACATTTTGCAAATGAAACGTATTTTAATAGACTCCACCTTTATAGTTATTCAAAGACACCCTAAATATATGGGCAACTGATTTCCGTAAAAGGAGCCAAAACACACACTGGAGAAAAGGCACGTCTCTTCCGTGAGTGACCCCAGGAAGAGGAAAAAGCCACACGCAAAAGAATAGAACAAGTGCCAGCAGACCAAACTCAGAAAGTAAAGCTAAAGTGGGTTCAAGACGTGAAGACCTGAAACAACTAAACACAGCCAACCCTCGGTTCTCGAATGTCTCTCACCTCAAACAATTCGCTTTCCAATCAGGTTGTTCACAGGAAGTCTTGGTTGTCGACCAAAACTTCAGTTTTCTACCTGACAACCCTTTCGTGCTGACACCTCAGCAGGACAAAAGGCTTCTCTTAGGCAACAAACACAGGAGAGGATGCGTTTGCTGCTGGTGAAATGGACAGTCAGCACAATTCCAAAACAGAAGAGGCCATCAAGAGCGCCAATGGGTGAAAGTGCTCACAAGACAAGTCAGGCGATTGGAACAGGTAGAGAAACTTGGGAATTGGGTACATGAGAAGCAGCTGGTGATGGCATTTTGGAGGCAGTGGTATAGTTCAGTGGTCGGCAAACTGCGGCTCACGAGCCAAGGTTTGTTGACTAATGAGTTTGCCCACCACTGGGATAGGGGCTTAATCACAAGGAACAACAGCCTGGGATTATTGGAATCGAGAGGCGTCTAGGTCAGTGGTTGTTGGCAAACTCATTAGTCAACAGAGTGGCAAACTGGCTCGCAAGCCGCAGTTTGCTGACCACTAGTCTAGTTTAAGGCTAGTAGGGGGTGAGATAATAAATTTAAGAAAAGTTAAAACGAAATCATTTGGGGATCTGGAACAGAGTAATTCAATTTACATTATTTCTAATGGGAAAGATGATTCTGTTTTCGAACAACTCGCTTCTCAAGCAGCCTTCTGGAACTAATTGAATTTGAGAATGGGGGTCCCATTGTATAAAAAAAAAAAAAAAAAAAAATATATATATATATATATATATATATAGGCATTAAACGTACAGACCTTGCTTGGTCTTAGGGATTTTTGTGAACTTGACCCCAATGGTAAGGGAAGTAAAATCAAATGAATGGCACTACATCAAAACCAAAAAGCTGCATGGCAAAAGAAACCGTAAAAACAAAAAGGCAGCCAACCGAACGGGAGACGATATTTACAAATCACACCTCCAATAAGGGGCTAACATACAAACTACATAAAGAACTCATACAATTCAGCAACAAAAGACACGGTTAAAAAATGGGCGGGGGACCCGACTAGACATTTTCCAAGGAAGACACAGCCAACAGGCATCTGAAAAGATGCTCACCATCACTAGTGACAAGGGAAACGCAAATCAAAACTACAAGACATCATCTCATACCTGTTACAATGGCCACCATATGACACAGACACCCCTCTTCTGGGTATCCACCCCCACAATGCGAAAACAACTTATTCATAAAGACATCCGTAGCCCTATGTTCACTGCAGCACTATTCACAATAGCCAAGACATGGAAATAACCCAAGTGTCCTTTGACGGATAAAATGGATAAAGATATGGTACACACATATAATGGACTATATATACTACTTAACCATAAAAAAGATGAAATATTGCCATTTGCCACAGCATGAATGGATCTTTTTTTTTTTTTTGATATTTTACAGAGAGGAAGAGAGAGAGTTAGAAACATCGATGAGAGAGAAACATCAATCAGCTGCCTCCTGCACACCCACTTCTAGGGATGTGCCCGCAACCAAGGTACATGCCCTTGACCAGAATCGAATCCGGGACCCCTCAGTCTGCAGGCCGACGCTCTATCCACTGAGCCAAACCGGTTTCGGCAGCATGAAAAGATGGATCTTGAGAGTATCACGCTCAGGGACATGTCAGACGGAATAGAACAAGAACTGTATAAATTCACTCATATGTGGGATATAAAGCAAAAAGCAACAAATACTAAAACAAAATGGTGGACAACAGAAAGGTGGTTTCCGAAGGGGAAGGGGGTTGTGGGAGGACGAAGAGGGTACGTGGTGACAGAGAAAGACTAGACTTCGGGTGAGGAGCTCACAACAGAATATACAGATGTCCCATTATAAAGCCGGACACCTAAGGTTTATGTCAGGGGTCCTCAAACTTTTTAAAGTGGGGGCCAGATCACGGTCCCTCAGAGAGCTGGAGGGCCGGACTATATGAACTACTAATTCCTACTGTAACACCTCGGCTGCGCTCACTGCCCAAAAAACCTGGCGGGCCGGGTCAGACTCCTCTGCGGGCCGCATGTGGCCCGCGGGCCGTAGTTTGAAGACCCCTGGTTTATGTTATTAACCAATGTTTCCCCGGTAAATATAACTTAAAAAGTGCAAACGACATAAACGGTAACAGATAAATAAAATGTGCCACAATCCAAAAAAAAACAAAACCCCCAGAGCCGAGGGGAGACCGCCGCTGTCTTACCTGGGGAGGCCGGGGCCTTGACCGCCAGCAGGCCCGCGTCCCTGGCGGTGACGCTGAGCTCCGTGCAGGGGCTGGTGCACCTGCCGGCGGCCTGCTGGGCCCGGTCCCAGCTGCTCCGGAGCAGGGAGAAGCCCCTGAGCAGGGCCAGACGCTGCTCCTCCACGGCCCCCAGCGGCAGCAGCAGGGCCAGCAGCGACCCCAGCGCCATGCTCAGCAGCGTCACCCACAGGAGGCGGCCCCAGACGGGGACCCACTTGGGTTCGGCCACGGCCATCACGGACGCCATCGGAGCGAGTGTCATCTGGGCTCGGGGGGGCGCCCCTCGCACATGCCCGGGGTCCTCCGAGAGTGAGCGCAGGACCTGAAAGGAACCGAGAGGTGTGGGGGATGAGCCGGGGAACCGCTATGGGTAGGACACGTTCCTGTCTCCGCTGGGCCGTGGAGACCCCCCTCCTCCTGACTCGCATGACCAGGGGGTGGGGGCAAGCAAGGAGTGGGTATACATGGGGGCGGGGCCAGCCTGAGAAGCAGTGCTGCAGTTGCCCAGCATTTATTTTTATTTTTTTTTAAATATATTTTATTGCCGAAGCCGGTGTGGCTCAGTGGATAGAGCGTCGGTCTGCAGACTGAAAGGTCCCGGGTTCGATTCCGGTCAAGGGCATGTACATTGGTTGCGGGCACATCCCCAGTGGGGGGTGTGCAAGAGGCAGCTGGTCGATGCTTCTCTCTCATCGATGTTTCTAACTCTCTATCCCTCTCTCTTTCTCTCTGTAAAAAATCAATAAAATAAAGTCAATAAAAATATATTTTTTTAAATTCCTTTGTGCTGAGCGTCTAGAACACGAACACACACACACACACACACCCAAATGGGTAAGACAGTTCGGAGGCCCATCTTTTTTGATAAGCACGACTGTCTGGTGCTCTGATTTATTGCCCAGTGGCGGGGCCCCCTCTTCCCGCCCTTTCTCTGGCATTAGCCACGAAGCCAATCCCTCTCTCTGGCCTTCCTCCCTTTCCTGGCTCCTCCCCCAGAGACGGTGGGGTCCCTGCCTAGAGTGTGGGCAGCCAAGCATCTCAAAAAGAACTCACTCTTACTCAGGGTGAGGGCCAGAGCGGGTGACCCCTCGTCCTCTGTGCCAGGGGCGGCCTGTGGTTGGGGCTGGCGGTGGGAGTGTGTGTAGGGGGGTGGGGGTGGGGCAGGGATGCAAGCAGCATTATGCTAACAATAACCATTTATTGGGCAACTATGGGGTGCTGAGCACTGAGCTGTGTGCTAGCCATGCATTATTGCCACAACCCTCGGTACCTGGAGGAGGAGAGCTAGCCAGTTCCATTTTGCAGGAGGAGGAAACGACACAGAGGCAGGGCAGGCCAACCCCTCGGAGGCCCCCGGGGAGTAAATCGAGGCACCAGGAACGAAGCCCAGGTGCCTCCCGGCGCAGGTGCCCAAGTCTCTCCCCCTCCCTCTCCGCCCATCCACCACCAGGGCCTGTACACCTGCTCCTGGGGCGAGGCCTCCATGCACCTGAAGGGGCTCAACAGGCTTTTGATTGCTTCGGGCTGTGAGTCTAACGGAGGAACCTGGCTCCTTACACTGTCTAATGGAGACGGTGTGGGTCTCTGCTTCGTCCGGGTGGTCTGCGCCCGCACCCGGCGCAGCCCAGGTGCCTCCCTGCTCGGCGGGGCTGGAGTTCTCCGGGGACCCGGGTTCGCGCCAGGAGGGAGCGGGGCGCCCCTGGAGGCGCGGATTCCTCGCCCCCGACTACGCCGCCGGGAAGGGAGACACCGAGGCCCCGGGAGGGACGTGGACTGGGCTAAGGTCATCCCGGGGAGCCGCCCCTTTCCGAACCGCCACCCTCCGGGCCGTCGGCCCTGCCGCCCCCTTCCCGGCCCTCGGGCTCGCCCCCTGCTCACCGCGCACCTCCGCCCGCCAGGCACCGCCGCCGCCTCCTTCCCGGCGTTCTCAGGCTCCCTCCGCCGCCGCCGGCCTCCTGACCCCGCCCTCCCCGACTCGCCATTGGTCGGTTTGTCACCATCCTCGCCGCGGGTTGGCTCCCCTCACTGCTCCGCCCCTCGCACTTCCGGGTTCTCGCGTCTACGTCAGCTTCCCGGGAAAGACTCGCCGTGGGCTACTCTCATTGGCTGGCTTCTGCGTCGCTCTCGGGCCCGCCGCAGCCAATAGGCAACGGGAGAGGCGGGACCTGGGAGAGGGCGCGAGTGGCCGGTGCAGAGAAGGCTGTGCAGGTGCGGACGAGGGCAGGTTCGGTGCAGGCACGGAAACTCGCAATCCCGCCCGCACCTCCCCTGGCCTCAGTTTCCCCAGGTGTAATAGGAGGATGCGGATGACTTGCACCTCTCCACCCTGCTAACCTGACTCCACAGCCCAGTTCTTCCTCTCCACCTTGTGCTACCAGGATCACCTTTTCCCCTTTTTTTCACCATCTCCCCTTTCCTCCCTGACTTTTAAATTTGGATCCTCCAGAGAAGGGCCTGGCTGCTTGCTTTGCTTCCTTAGAGAGAGAGAGGATTTCCCCCCCTTCACGCAGAAGCTGAAACCTCCATCGTAACTCACAAATACTGAAACATTCAGGACCTGCCCAGTAATTTTAAGCAAGAAGATGTTATGTCAACACGGCTGGTGTGGCTCAGTGGTCCAGAGCCGGCCCACGAACTAGGAGATCACGGTTCAATTCAAGAACCAGAAGATCACGGTTCAATTCCGGGTCAGGGCACACGCGTGGGTTACTGGCTGGGTCCCCAGTAAGGGGCGTGCAGGAGGCAGCCGATCAATGATTCTCTCTCATCATCGATGTTTCTTTCTTCCTCTCCCTTCCTCTCTGAAATCAATAAATAATATATATATTTTTTAAAAAGATGTTACGTCAACCAATGGTCATTGGTGTGATTTCAACGCTGACAGGAGTCTCCTGTTTGGGCCGCGGAGAAGGGAGAGACTCTGCAGTGAGAACAGCCCGGGGTGAAACAGCACAGCTGTGGACAGCAGGCCGTGAGGTGGCCTAGGAGAGGCGGCCCCAGTTTTTGGCATCGCAGCCCCCTGTGACAGCACTCCTCTCTGGTGAGCTAGCTTTGGTGCCACAGCTCAGCTCTGGCTGTCAGGATCTGACCTCCTCCACCACACACATTCCCTTCCGGGAGCCACGCCGAGGGAGTGAGGGGCTGTGGGTGTTGCCTTTGGAATCACACAGCCCCCAGTTCGAACCCCATGTTTACCACTTGCAAACTGAGCATATTCAGCGATTTGACCTCCCAGATCCCCGTTTGCTTTTTGCAAGATTGGGACAATGTGCGTACCGTACAGCCCCTGGGGTCTCGTGTGAGGACGAAGTGACAAGTGTCTGCTATCGCAATGGTTTCCCAGAGGGGGGCCTGCTGGGTAAGCAGCTAAAGGACCGGAAGTGGTTGGTGGAGGAGTGGAAAGCAGTGAGGCTGTGGGGCCAGACTGATGTGTGTTCACATGCAGGGCCCAGGACTCACTGTCTGTGTGGCCTTGACCAGGTCACTAATCCTCACTACACTGGGTCGTATGGGGCTTGTGGACCTATGTCCTCTAGGCATAAGGTGATAGAATCATCGACTTTTATTATTAAAATAATAATAATAATTATTAAAATATTTTTTTATTGATTTCAGAGAGGAAAGGAGAGGGAGAGAGATAGAAACATCAATGATGAGAGAGAGTCACTGATCAGCTGCCTCCTGAACACCCCCACACCTTGCATGTGCCCCTAACTGGAAATGAACCCAGGACCTTCAGTCCTCAGGCTGACGCTCTATCCACTGAGCCAAACCGGCTGGGCGGGGGGGGGGGGGGGGCAATCATCTACTTTTAGAGGTGCCATCCTTCCTTCACCCCTTCTTGGGATGCCAGTGCAAACACTTTAATGAGTTTAGGCCAGGGGTCGGCAAACTCGTTTGTCCACAGAGCCAAATATCAACAGCACAACGATTGACATTTCTTTGGAGAGCCAATTTTTTAAAACTTCTCCTAACGCCACTTCTTCAAAACAGACTTGCCCAGGCCGTGGTATTTTGCAGAAGAGCCACCCTCAAAGGGCCAACGAACCGCATGTGGACAGGTGTAGGCCGTGGTAACAAATCCAGAGGCTATGTCAGAGCCGTGAGTGAGCCAACAGGGGAAGGTGGGGAGTGTGGGGGATGAGAAAGCACCTCTGTTGTTCAAAATGGGCAGCAGCGTCGCAGCGCTGGCCTACGTGTGTTATGCGAGGGTAAGGTGACCAGGAGTCCCGCTTTTGGCGGGACAGTCCCGATTTTTAACCATTTGTCCCGCGTCCCGCGGTGTTTTAAAAAAGTTCTGATTTTTGGAAAGATTCTTTTAAATCTTTTGGACTTTTTTTTTTTTTTTTTTTTTTTTTAAACGCCGCAGGATGCGGGACAAATTGTTAAAAATCGGGACTGCCCCGCCAAAAGCTGAACGCCTGGTCACCTTATTAGGGTGCAGTCCAGAAATGGGCAGATTTTCCCATTTCTTTCCAAAAGATGTGTCAGGCCTAGATTTTTCAATAAAATCTCCAGATTTTTAAAACAGTTGGCATGTTTACTTGCCGGCTACAGAGAGCTGCCAGATCCCTGCTTAAAGGCTTTTAAAGTGGGCGGGAAGCCAGCCCGGGAGTCTGCTTACCCGAATGTGTTTCTGTAGGAACTTAGAGAAAGCTGGCAATAGAAAAGCCATGTTATGAGCCGTAAAGACATTGAAGCCATTAAGGTCCCAGAAAATAACTGTAAGGGAAAAAAAAAAAAGGAGGGGCGGGAAATGATGGCAGCCAGCACAAGAAGCAACGCCACCAATGGCTCTGCAAATGTCTGCACCACCGCCTTTGGACACCAGGGGGCAGTCGTTCACCGGGCATCCCTTCCCTGGTTCAATCCCCATTGTCTGGAGAGCACAGGCTTCAATTTTCTTTCTGGACTTCTGTCTGCATTCAGTTGTGTTAAATGCACAAAATATGGTCCCCGAAGCGATATCGAAACGCTGCTTTTCCCCGTCTGGAGCACTCTGTGTCGGGTGGAAATTGCCTCCCCGCGGCCCACCGAGGAGGTTTCCAAAAGCTTCCCTCCCGAAACCGGTTTGGCTCAGTGGTAGACCGTCGGCCTGTGAACTGAAAGGTCCCAGGTTTGATTCCGGTCAAGGGCATGTACCTTGGTTGCGGGCACATTCCCAGTCGGGGGTGGGCAAGAGGCACCTGGTCGATGTTTCTCTCTCATCGACGTTTCTAACTCTCTATCCCTCTCAATTCCTCTCTGTGTAAAATCAATAAAAATATATATATATATATATATATATATATATATATATATATATATATATATATATATATATATATATATTTAAAAGCTTACCTTGACACTTGACAGGGAACCTGGAAAGTGGCTGGGCGGGAAACTTGTCCATTGTGCAAAAACCAGACAAAACCAAAACAGCCCCTCGGCGTCCTTAAGACACAGCTCTCAAGCACTTCTTGCTGGCAGAGGCAGAGGCAGATCCAGGAGCTCAGAAAACACAAAACTCCCCCCCGACTTGAGGCTGGACTGCACTGGAACAGCTGCGGAACGACAAGACTTCATTTAAAGGAAACACACCACCCTGGTTCTCACTCCCTTCACCCCCAGGCTCCTCTGTATCCCAGCCTGCTCTGATTCCCTCACCTCCACCCCCCAACCCCCACACACCCCAACCTAAGGATACTGCAGAAGAAGCGACTCTAGCTCCCTCCTCCATGACTGCTCACCCTCCTCCTTAGGGATACCCAGTGAGGTCAGGCCCAGCGTTTTGAGGCACCTCCAAGAGACAGACTTTTGGGGACCCTGTGTGGGTGCCCCTGGGCTGATGGCTCCTGCTCTGACTCGGGATGCTGCACATATCAGACTGATTTTAGTTCCGTTAAGGCCCTAATCCATTAAGATCTCAGGCATGCACCTAAGTGGTGTTTTCAGAGCAAATCGTTACTTTCAAAAGAGTCAAACATAACTGCTGGGTTTTTTTCTTGCTAAATAACCACCCCACTACTCTATCCCTTAAAAGCAGGACGGATCATTACAGATTTACCAGAAGACACAAATAACAAGAAAAACACCCATGCACGACTGTACTGGATATTTTTCTATGGAATTACGAAATATTTCAGACACACACACAGAAAGCACAGCTAATACAATGGGTACCTGTGTGCCTGCCCCCCCAGTTAAAAAAAGCAAACACCATAGGGTCTTACCAATGCCACCCCTTCTCCTATGACAGTGGTCGGCAAACTCATCAGTCCACAGAGCCAAATATCAACAGCACAATGACTGACATTTCTTTGGAGAGCCACATTTTTTAAACGTCAACTTCTTCTAACGCCAGTTCTCCCAAACAGACTCGCCCAGGCCGTGGTATTTTGTGGAAGAGCCACCCTCACGGGGCCAAAGAGCCACCACATGTGGCTCGCGAGCCGCAGTTCGCCGACCACGGCCCTGTGACATTCCCATCCCTCCCTCCCAGAGGTAACCACCACCTTGAAGTTGATGCTTATTCTATCCAGGAATGGCCTCTTGCTTTCACCCCATCTGTGTATAGTCCCACAGAAGGCATTGCAATGTTCTGCATGTTTTCGCATGTTATATGCACACCGGTTTTTGGTGTGTGTGTGTGTGAGGGCAGCATTACGGTTTAGAGATTGATATCCACTGTAACATACGTAGCGCTGGCTCACTGGTTTCGCACTGCTGGGCAGCACTCCGTTTAGAACCTGTTCCCCATTTACCGACTGACGGGTGTCGGCGTTTGGCCCTTCCCTAGGACGCAGGCAGGGTGGAGGAGTGCCTGTGAGGACAGTGGGCGCCCATGGCTGACCACCTTCCTCCCCCGCCCCCCCCCCCCCGGCTGTTGAATGAAAGCTTTCAGGCCCTGTCGCCGTCACTGGCCGGAGACACTGCCTTCTGCCAAAACCCATGGTCCTGGGGACATGGAGATGGGGCTCAGGTGCTCCCCATGCAGCCGAACATGGAAGTGATGGGCGGGAAGCCAGCCCCTGAGCCTGCTTACCTGGATGGGGGCCCCGGGTGGCCACTTGGCTGCATGGAGCACAGTCCCCCGAGGAGCCCTGTCTGCACCCTCCTTCCCCCACGTTCTCAGACTCCCCTGCTCCAGGGCTGCAGGCGGCCCGCCCGCAGGTCCGTCAGCTCCTCCTGCAGGTCCATCAGCCGGGTGTGTGTATGTGGTGGTGGTGGTGGTGGTGGTGCCGGGATGGGTGGGGGTGAGGGGGTGGGAGTGGGGGGGGTAGGGGGGTGGGGCGCTGCACAGACAGGCTATTTGAGCAGCTGGAGTGGACTAAAATGCAGCCCCTGCAGGACTCGAACCCAGGGCTCCCAGTCACCACACCTAGCGCTTCCCCTTCTCCGCGGTTCATCCGTCCATCCCTGGCGTGGCTTGTGTCTCCGTGTCTGCAGACTGGCTCGCTCCAAGGCTGGGCTCAGCGTTGATAGATTATTTATGTCTGCTTCTCGGGGCTCAGCTCAGCGCCTGGTGCGGCCCTGGTCCTCAGGGAGCTTTGCTTAATGAATAGATGCATGTTTATGGAAGCAGATGAATATTCATGGAGCCGGGAGCGCTGCTGGGCGGAGGGTCCGGGGCTGACACAGCCTCTCCGAGGAGGTGCTCCCCAGCGAGGAGAGAGGCCTGAGCCGCAGCCAGCACGCTGGGCTCTGGGGGAGGGTGTTCCAGGCTGGGAGAGGGCGTGAGCAGGACCGAGGGGTCAGTACCCAGCAACTTCTTAATCCCATCAATTTAGATAAACCCATCAAATTGTTAATCTCATGAAATCCTGAAACCCATCATCGGTTTGTGCTCCCGTGAGGCCAGGCTTGGAGAGTACCAGGCTCGGGGGTGTCTCCTCACCGTTCCAGGGCTGGGAAAGCTCCTGATCATCTCTCTTTGGTTAGTTCAGTGGCTTTCAGCCTTGGCTGCCCATGACAGCGACCTGGAGGACGAGGGACAATATCCACCCCAGACCAGTAACGTTCAGGGAGACTCTGGCTGTACAAAAAGGGGAGTCCTAGTTTATAAAGATCCCCAAGTGGCAGGGTTGTATGCCTTAGCTTGGCCTTTGTTTTTTCTTTTTCTTTTTTTTTTTTTTTCATTTAAATCCTCACCCAAAGCCGAAACCGGTTTGGCTCAGTGGATAGAGCGTCGGCCTGAGGACTGAAAGGTCACAGGTTCAATTCCGGTCAGGGGCATGTACCTTGGTTGCAGGCACATCCCCAGTAGGGGGTGTGCAAGAGGCAGCTGATCAATGTCTCTCTCTCATCGATGTTTCTAACTCTATCCCTCTTCTCTCTCTTTCTCTCTGTGAAAAATCAATAAAATATATTAAAAAAAATAAATCCTCACCCAAGGACATGTTTTTATGGATTTTGGAATGAGAGAGAGAGAGAAGAGAAAGAGAGAAACACAGATGTAGGAGAGAGACATCCACTGGTTGCTCCCAGTATATGTCCCACCTGGGGATCAAACCCCAAACCTAGGCAGGTGCCCTGACCAGGAACCGAACCTGCGGCCTTCTTGGTGCACAGGGTGAGCCTGCAGGAAGCTGAGCCACATGGGCAGGGTCACAGCTTGGTCCTTTCATGTGAGTGAGGAGACTGGAACCTAAATCTGTGTTTTTGTGTGTGTGTGTGTTTCCACCTGTAAGATGCTAAGTGGGAGGCTTGTGCATCCAGTTGAAGCTGGTGCTTCCCCATTCCCAGGCTTCCATACCCCTAATTGGGGAGGAGGAGGGAGAATGATAAAAGCCGCATTCCAGGGGAAATGCATTGACAAAAGCCGGCCGCTGCGGGATGTGGCCCTCGGAAGGTGGACACTGGCCTGGCCCGAGAGCCATTCCGAGTTTGCACGCCAGACCTCAGCGGGTTTTCTCTCTCCTAGCCCAAGCCCCTAATCCTTAATAACTAATCCCAAATCCCTAATCCTAACCCTAAAAAATCCCAAATCCCTAATCCTAACCCTAACACTGAAGCTAATGCTAAATTTAGATAAACCTATCAATTTTAGATAATCCCATCAAATTTAGAAAATACCATCAACTTTGATAATCCCATAAAGTTAGATAATCCCATCAAGTTAGATAATCCCATCAAATCATTAAAACCATCATAGGTTTGTGCTCATTGAGGCCAGTGCTTGGAGGGCACCTGACTCGGGGTGGGGGTTGTCTGGTGGTCATTCTGGGGCACAGGGAGCTCCCTGATCACCTCGCTTTGGTTAGTTCAGTGGGTTTCGGCTTTGGCTGCCCATGACAGCAACATGGAGGTTGGGGGTTCAATCCCCGGTCGGGGCTCAATCAGGATGCAACTGATGGATGTCGCACAATCTCTTTTTAAAAAAATATATATTTTATTGATTTTTTACAGAGAGGAAGAGAGAGGGGTAGAGAGTTAGAAACGTCGATGAGAGAGAAACATCGATCGGCTGCCTCTTGCACACCCCCTACCGGGGATGTGCCCGCAACCAAGGTACATGCCCTTGACCGGAATCAAACCTGGGACCTTTCAGTCCGCAGGCCGACGCTCTATCCACTGAGCCAAACCGGTTTCAGTCACGCACAATCTCTTATATCAATCTCTCTCTCCCTCTTCTTCTCTCTCTAAAATCAATAAAAATATATCCTTGGATGAGGATTATTAAGAAACAAACAAACAACGCAGTGAGCATTCCTTGCTTTGTTCTTCTCCTACCTAGACCCAAGGCCAAGGTTAAGTGAGTCCAGGACATGGATGTGGGTGGCAAGGCTGAAGCAACATACAGCTCAGGGCCCCACTCCTTCCCCCCGCAGAGTGTGTGAGAGCGCTCTGCGATCCTCCTCTCTCCTGTCCTCTCTGCACTGGGCTCAGCAGTGAGACTGGCTGGGCGCAGGGGCCACCAGGAGCCCAGGCCATGAGGAGGAGCTGAGGAACATGAACTACATCGCTCCAGTCGCCTCTAGGGGGCGCCGGACACAGCTTTTAATCAGGGGGCCCAGGAACCATTTCTGGGAAGCCCTGCGGTGTTTTATCAAATGTTTATGGCTGTTGGTTTAGGGGGTGAGTTTACAAGGCCCCACGGGCGGAGCGCTGGGAAATTAAATTCCTTGCCTTGTGACTCAGCCCCAATCACACGGCCGCCAGCCCCGGGATTTATGGGCTGTAAAGTGTGGAGCAGAACGGGGCAGGCTGGCCTGGCTGCTGGCTTCCAGCTGGTGTCCTTGGTCCAGCAAACACAGGGCTTGGAGCAGCCAGAGGCCAGAGGAGGCACCGAGGGAGGATTTCCTGGACTGTCCGGAGGAACCAGGGCCCCATGGACACCTGCATTCCGGGACAGAAAGAGAGTGAATTTCTGGTGTTCCAAGCAGGGGGCAGTGGCAGGGCCTAAGAGGCTCTTAAAAGCGCTCTCTCTTGCCAAAACCGGTTTGGCTCAGTGGATAGAGCGTCGGTCTGCCGACTGAAGGGTCCCAGGTTCGATTCTGGTCAAGGGTGTGTGCCTTGGTTGCGGGCAAGAGGCAGTGTGCAAGAGGCAGCTGGTCAATGTTTCTCTCTCATCAATGTTTCTAACTCTCTATCTCTGTAAAAAAAAAAAATCAATTAAAAAATATAATATATATGTATATAAATAAAGGTATGGCACCCAGGAATGGTACCCTGCAAGTGAAACCATTATTAACAGTGTGGGGGTTGTGAGTGCAAGGAGCGTTCATTCCCTGCAGAGAAGCCAGGGGCCTAGGCCGGCTTCCACCGCGGCCAAGGCGCGCCCTCTGCTGGCAGGATTGTGAACTCCAACGAACATGACAGGTGCTGGCCAGCTGGCCTCGCAGCGGGCCGCAGGGAAACTGGCTTTGGCTTGATTATAGGACCAGGCTGTCCCCAAAGAGGTGAGAAAATGGACCCAAATCCCCCCTCTGGCTTTGTGCTCCTCTCTATTTCTCTCTTCCTCTCCTTCCCCTCTCTGAAATAAAAACATATTTAAAATACAATAAAAACTTTTTTTTTTAAGTAAAATAAAATTAGCGTGCACCTTTGTAAAGGAGCAGCACGGTCTCAATGGGGCACGGCGAGAGGAACCCTGCAGAGAATCCTGGGAAGGCATGTTCATACCTACATGTATTTCTAGATTTTTCCCTCCCTTATCTATTGAAAATCATGATACCCCTGATTCTAACCCACCACCACAGAGTTCATTCTGCTTTTCGTTCTTCTCGGGTTTGAAACTCCCTTCTCCGAGGGTGAGAAACCTGGCTGCCCTTATTCCAGTGTATTTAGTTTTTGATCCGTGAAGCCATCCTCCTGTTACTGCTGTCATTTCTATCTTTTTAAATATATATATATATATATATATATATATATATATATATATATATATATATTAATTGATTTTTTTTACAGAAATGGATAGAGAGTTAAAAACATCCATGAGAGAGAATCATCCATCAACTGCCTCTTGCACAGCCCCTACTGGGGATCTGCCTGCAACCAAGGCACATGCCCCTGACCGGAATCGAACCCGGGACCCTTCAGTCTGCAGGCCGATGCTCTATCCACTGAGCCAAACCGGTTTCAGCATGTCATTTCTATCTTGCATGGACGCCCCTGTCATCCTGCCTACACTCTTACCCCACCGCGGCAGCCCCCTTCTGTGGGCCATACTGCCCTCATCCTGGTGGACTCAGATGGCAATGATTGCTGTTACTGCTGTTATTATTATCACCTCGGCAGGTGAGTGGGGCAAGGCAGTGGGTGCTTCTCTAACTTAGAGGAGAACCTGCTTGTATCTAGCCAAAGGGGCCCATCCTGGAGGCTCCCGGGCGTGTTTTTATATTCATACGATGCTTCTCTTCAGCCCCCCTCTTGAAGAGGTCAAAGCAATTAAAAATCCTTAATTAGTACCCAGTGTCCAGCCGCGGATGGCTGATTCTGAGCGCCGGGCCTTCCTTCTCACCCGCCTGCCCCCTCACACATCTACGGGAGGGAGAACACGGAGCAGCTGAGATGATCCCCCCGCTCCCTTTCTATAAAGAGGGAAATTAGCTGCTCTAATAATCATGAATATTAATGTATAGACAATTTCACTCAATTAAAGTGATGATCTATAATTTTGCCTCGCAGCTCGGCGGAGGCCATGCCAGGGACTGCCGAGGGGAGCCGGGTGCGTCACAGCGTGGATGCCTTTGGCTTAATTCTCTCACCTCTGTCTGCGGGCTTCCATGCAGGTCGGGACCTTGGGTTCTTCCCCGACCGAATGTTCCGTGCTCTGGGTTTACGCTTTTTCCCATTTCTAGGGCCCAGGATACGTCGTTGTCTTTTTTAAAATATATTTTTATTGATTTTTTATAGAGAGAAAGGGAGAGAGATAGAGAGCTAGAAACGTCGATGAGAGAGAAACACTGAACAGCTGCCTCTTGCACACCCCCTACCGGGGACGTGCCCACAACCAATGTACATGCCCTTGACCGGAATCGAACCTGGGACCTTTCAGTCCGCAGACCGACGCTCTATCCACTGAGCCAAACTGGCTTCGGCTCAGGATACGTTATTGTCGTGGCAGGTTTATGAGATTCTGCCCGACTCACACTGACTGTTTTCTCTGGAACCCCCCAGCCCCCCAATCCTCACCACTCCTGGGGTGTGTACTCAGGGGTCATATTTGTTCAGTGAAGTTCCTCTCTTCCTGGCCAGAGCGGATTGGCCAAAGCGGGAGACCCTAAGCCCCAGGTGGGCCAGGGAGAGATTCTTCTCTGGGAATTTGGGATCGGGACCACGAAGGACCAGCGTCAGAGGGAAGACTTTGAGCAAAAGCGTAGAGCTCAGGAGCTGCAGGTGATTTCTTCGCCCTGCCACGGGCACAGGGTACTTGCTCCGTAAATTCACATTTTTGCTTGGGCTCCACAAAGAGGCACCGCTCTCTGCGGCTGAGCAGCGCCGGCTGCTCATTCGTGGGCACACGGATTGGCTAGTTGCTTCAGCCAACACAGGACTGTGCATATGGTGGCCAGACGATTTGCCTCTCCCAGGAAGAAGCTGCCTCATAGAAGAGAACTCGGAATGTCGACCTCGGGCATGAGTATCTCACGCACAATCCAAGGCTACCAGCTGACGTCCTTAGGGTGGGAGTTGGAGGTAGTGCTGGGTGACTTAGACAAACCTTAGAGTTGAGAGGTGTTGCATTCTGGTTCCAATTTTCTGTTTAGACTTGGGAAATACACCACGTGGCCAGATTATGATGATCTCTGAACACATAATAATCTGGCCACTCAGTATATATATTAGAGGCCCGGTGCATGAATTCGTGCATGAGTGGGGTCCGGCGAGCTTAGCCAGGGAGAGGGGACATAGGTGGTTGGCCAGCCTGGCTGCTGGTCGAACTCCTGGTCGAGGGGACAATTTGCCTATTAGCCTTTTATTATATAGGATATACACTGTGTGGCCAGATTATTATGCGTCCAGAGATCATAATAATCTGGCCACTCAATGTATAGGTCCCCTCGACTAGCCCATTTTCCCACGGGAAAAATGTGGGTGTGACACACGGAGATCATTCAGCCTCAGGCCTTCATGTGCATCAGAAGTCTTTGAGGTGATGTGTCACAGGGCACACGGGGGCTTCACCCCTCAGACGTCGGAAGGAAAGGGGCCCCAAAACACACTTTAGCAACTGAGAACTACCTGACCCTCGACATCTTCTCCCTGTGGTTCTGGCACCGTCTCCGCCGTTAGCCTTTAGCACTCTGCCTTCTGTGGAAGTCGGGATTAAGGAGTCCCCTTGTGCAACCTTTCCGGCCGCAGGGAGCTTTCCATGGTGCTGAAGTCAGTTCCAGGGCTCTGCAGAAACCCACTCCGCCCCACACACCCACTGCCCCCAAGCACTGTCATCTTCTGAGCGGCTGTTCCTTCTTCACAAAGGGAGAGCGAATCCACCTCAAGGCCTCCTCCGCCTGCTCTGAAGTTGTCCCAGCCTTACCTCTGCTTGGCGTCGGAAAAAGAAAACCACGTTCTTATTCCCACGCCACGCTCGCTGCCAGGGAGCTGGTTTCCATGACAGCAGGGAGAGGGAATAAAAGCCAGGCTCTCACCTGCGGAGGAATTAAGGGCCGCCCTCTCGGAAAACAAACAATGGGTGCAGGAGAGGGCTGGCAATGGAAGAGTGTTTTTGTTTGTTTGTTTGTTTCCCTCCCCCCCCCCCCCCATTCATGCAGCCACACAGGATGGGGCTCAGAAGAGGAGAAGGTATGGGGTAGGGGCACAGAGGGGGAGGGTGGTTTTGTAAGGACGTTCATGGGGAGAGGGAAACAGAGTAATGACCACGGCGGGGACAACATCTCACAAGCCCACCTCCTTTTAAATGCTCTGACAGCCGCTCGAGACCCTCAGTCCGTCCTACGGATGTTACTCCTGCGGAAACGTGGGCTTCAAGTGGAGAAGAGATTCACACAGCGTCTTCTCGCGGGCTCTTTAGGGCTTGGGGCTTCTCATCCTACGCCAGGACTTCCCCAAACACGGACACGCCGCCTCCTCTGCCTCCTCCTCCAAATCTGCCAGCCCCCACCCCATCCCCTCCCTCCCTGACACGGGTGCACCTGAGAGCCAGTCTTAGCTGGAGACCAAAGGTGAATGGAAGGGCTGCTCACTCAGGTCACGTCTATCTCTGGAGGCAGCATTCTAACCTAAACCAGCGACTCCAGGGGCAAAGAACTGGCACTTTGTCCAATTAGGAAAAAGGAAAAGAATGTGCATACAGGTGCATTTCCCCTTTCTAGACCATCGAGGGAAGGTGGGGAGGGGGAAGCCAGCCCGGAGGTGGGAAGAGGGAAGACTCCCGTCCTGCCCCACTGCCCCAAGCAGGCCGGACGCGCCAGGGACTGAATGCCGGTGGGAGAAGCGCTGGGATAATGGCTTACAGGCGCTGGTGTCCTTGGTGAGTCCCCACCGTTAGCCGCTTCAGCACTGGCTCCCCGGGCTCTCCAGCTGAATCCAGCCACCATGGCAGCTTTATTGACTCATCTCCTGCGCTGGTTCCTCATTTCTCCCAGCCCCCTGCTGGTGGCTCAAGAGGTCCCCTTCCAAACCAGCGACTTGCACCTGGTCGGCGTGACTCTATATCTGAGCATCGACCTATGAACCAGCAGGTCACGGTTTGATTCCCGGTCAGGGCACGTGCCTTGGGGTGGCGGGCTCGATCCCCAGTGGAGGGCCTGCAGGACGCAGCCCATCAATGATTCTCTCTCACCATTGATCTCTCTCTCTCTCTCTCTCTCTCTCTCTCCCTCCCTCCCTCTGAAATCAATAAAGAAAACAACACACATCTACTTGCTCTAGAACCCTTGTCTCAGAATAAGTCTCAAGAGATCTCACAATTGCCTTTGACAACCAATGACTGCGGGAGGTAGGATTTGAACCCGGGTCTGCCTCTCTCTGGTGCCTGTGCACTTAGGTGCTGCCCTAGAGCATCCTGTTAAGCTCACACACCAGCAGCCCGGGTGTCTGCAAGGCCACCACGGTGCCCGCGTCTCTGCCACTCAACAACCTGCAGCAGTGACCCCGCTGGACCCGGGCACGTCCTGGGGGGAGGGGCGGGGGGAGGCAGATGCTGCAGAGCCCCGTCTTCTTGATGATGGAAGCGGCAGGGAGAGCAGGCCAGTCCCCGGCTGGAGCTCTGTCCTTGTCGGGGAAGGAGGAGGGGGAGTCTGCCATTGTGAGGAACGGGGCCCGCGTGCCCATGCTCATCACGCTAGTTAGCATGCTGCCCGAGTCCCTGTCTCCGGGCTGGCCACCTCTCAGCCAGGCGATAAAGTAATTTAACGAGGGCTGTGTTCCAGGCCGGAGCTCCCGGAGATGGCTCCCCATTCATCACGGAGGAGAAGCCTGGATCCGCAGCCCCGCAGCTGCCAGCCTCCCGGTGGCTGCAGGCCACTGGTGGAGTGCCGCTGAGGGTAATGGAGTCAGAGCCCGTCCGCTCCAGTGGCCGCCAGAGCGCCTCTCTGCCCGGCCCTCCGTTTGATGCCAATCCCCGGGCTCCCGGCATCTCATCCTCGCCACGGAGAGCGAGCTGATGGGCCTGGGAAGAGTCTGCTGCCCACCGACGCCTGCTTGGCTCTGCTGCTTTGTCAAGATGTCACTCCCCGGAGAAGGGATGGGGAGCGGAGGAAATGGGTTTGGTTCAGTGGATAAGTTTGTAACTCAAACTCGATGGGAAGCCATTGGAGGGTTTTAAAATATGCATGCACCATCATCAGTTACGTGGTGCAGGATGGTCCCTTGGGCTGGGGATGGAGTAGAGATGGGGATGGAGATGGAGGAGGTTGGTGGAGCCCAGAGATGGCTAGGAAGGAGAGGGAGGAGGGAGACTTGGCTGTGGTTTGGGCAGAGGGAGGCAGAGGCGCTGTTGAGCTCCAGGGGTAAAGGGATGCGTGGGGACAGGAAGGGAAGCTCTGTGAGGGAGGAGGAGGCCTGGGAGGGGTGAAGATGATCCATTTAGGTCTCTGCAGGTTTGAGGCATCCCTGAGACCTCCAGACATGAGCCCTGCCGTAAACTGATAGGCTATTCCCCTCCCTGCACGGCGAGCACTTTATGACCCATTAAAGCTGATTTTACGACTGCAATCAGGAAGCAACTGGGGTGGGGGGTGGGGCGCAAAGGAAAACACCCCAACTGTACTGTGGACGCCCAATTGTGTCCAACTCTGCAGCCCCAGAGAGAACCGGCAGGCAAGGAGAGGGTGTCGGGGAACAGCGGGAGAGGGGCCTGCTCTGGTCCCATCCCTCAAAGACTCTAGGACAGCAGGCCCCGGGTTCAATGCAACTGACGGAAATGTGCAGCTCTGTGGAGGGCCTGTCTGATGGCGGCTGCACGGTGTGCGGGGGGATTCTGCCTTTCCGTCAGGCTGCCCCGAGGAAGACACAGCAACTCTCTCTCCCTGGTCCAGATGGAGGGACCTTATGTGTGAACAGAGGCCAAGACCCCAAAAATAATAATCGGGCCGAGTCACCAAAACGAAATGAAACCCACATGCTAAGTCGACACTCCGCCAGCTCTTGCCGAGTGATTAGAACGGGACAGAGATCTCTGTCTTTCTTTCGTCCCCTCTCCAGCCTTTCCCCAGTGCTGTGTGTGTGTGTGAGTGTGTGTGTGTGTGTGTGTGAGAGTGTGTGTGTGTGAGTGTGTGTGTGTGTGTGTATGTGTGTGTGAGAGTGTGTGTGTGTGAGTGTGTGTGTGTGAGTGTGAGTGTGTGTGTGTGTGTGTGTGAGTGTGTGAGTGTGTGTGTGTGAGTGTGTGAGTGTGTGAGTGTGTGTGTGTATGTGTGTGTGAGAGTGTGAGTGTGTGTGTGAGTGTGTGTGTGAGTGTGTGTGTGTGTGAGTGTGTGTGTGTGTGAGTGTGTGTCTGTGTGAGAGTGTGAGTGTGTATGAGTGTGAGTGTGTGTGTGTGTGTGTGTGTGTGTGTGTGTCTTCCCCCACTCCTGAAAGTAAAGAGTCGTCTTAACAAGCCCCTCAGTGAATGATGCGGAGTTCTCTCGGAGTTTTCAATTTGGCTGTATTGATTTATAAGGTCGTTTCAATTACTGGATTCTTCTCGGTGGCAGTGCATGGGGCCACGGTACGTGAGAATCATGCTCTATTGATCCCAGGTACTAAGACAGGGGGCATGCGTGTGTCTGCTGTAGATTGATGAAGTTGCAAATAATGAAGCTCCCCACACAGCATTTATTAAATGAAAACCTAGAATTCATTAACAGAAGAACTTGTCTCATATGAGAAAAGAAGGTGGGGGGAGGGGAGCTGGAGGAAAAAAAAAAAGTAGGAATACTGTAGTTATTGGGAACATAATATATGAAGCAATTTGAATGCCGGGGAAGGCAATTTGGAATCTTATTAAATTTTCGCCTCGCCTTTTATTGTGTGAGCATGGTTAGATGGCTTCCGGGGAGCCATCGATCAAAACGCAGGCACATGGGGAGGCAGGGGCTGGAGATGAGACCAGATCCCAAATCCTTGCTCTCATTAAAATGGGATTGCTTTCTGGTGCCTCATATCAGGCCTCATCAGGAACACAATACATATGAGTGATAGACAATGGATGGATGGATGAATGGATGGATGGATGGATGGATGGATGAATGGATGGATGGATGGATGGATGGATGAATGGATGGATGGATAAAGATTGGGAGAGACCATTGAGTACTAGCCATGGTTGCCAAAGAGGCTGCAGATTCCGTTTCCAATTCATTCATTCATTCATTCATTCATTCATTCATTCTCTCACTCAACAAACAGTATTGAGAATTGATCCTGTTAATCCCTCTTAGTATTCTAGGGCGGTCCTACCAAACTACTACAAACCAAGTGGCTTAAAACAGCAGCAGTTTATTTTCCTACAGGCTGGGGGCTGGAAGTCCAAAATCAAGATATTGCCAGGGCTTTGCCTCTTGCCTCCAAAGGCTCGGAGGAAGCATTTGTCCCTCTCTCTTCCGGCTTCCGAGGACCCAGTCCCTTGCTTTGTGGCAGCATCCCTCTTGTCCTTATCTCTGTCTTCAAAGGACCGTCTGTCCCATGTGCCTGTGTCTCCAGACTGCCTCCTCCCTCTCCTTACAAAGACATGGGGCCATTGGATTAGGGGCCCCCTCCAATCCAGTATCATGGCCTCTCAACTTGGTCACATCTGCTGCCACGACCCGATTCCCACCTAAGGCCACGTCCGTAGGCTCTAGGTGGACATGCCTGGGGCTCACAGCCACGTGGGGGAGGAAAGAGAAGCGTAGAAATCCTGCACGCAAACACGAATGCACCAACACCCCCCGGTCTACAGCACGGCGAGCCGATGACCTGACGTGGCCCCTTGGGTCCCTGCTGCACCTGCTCAAACAGGGAGGACGGTGCCCATTTTTAGAGGCGAGGACATGGAGGTTCGGGAAGGCGAGGTCTCAGAGCTGGCAAACGGCACAGCTGAGTCTTACGGGTTCCTTTTGCATGAGACACAGGGAGTGAGCCAAGGCAGGTGAGCACAAAGAAGGAAAAAACGATAATCCGACCGCATGCAAGTGAACACTGTTAAATGGGTGTGTGTGATCCTTCTGGAAGCTACAGTGGGCAATTGCTGTTTCTGTGTGCCGAGCGTCCCTGTTCCCGTCTTAGGAACTGGCCATCTTCCCATGCATGGTGCTCCATGGCGGGCACCTGGCAGCCATGCCTTGGCATCCTGCCCTCGTCCTGGCTGTGGCTGATTAAGTCAGACATGGGCGCCTGACCCCCACTGAGTCAGCCCGCGCCTTCTTGACTGGGGGAATTTGGAATGCAGACCGAGAGGTGCAAGCCTCCACCTTGCTGACGCCTGCGACGGAGCAGGTGAGAATTCCGCACGGGCATCACTCCGCTGCGCTGTGGTCTCGGAAGATGAAGAGAGGGGTCGGCAGGGAGAGAGCAGGAGGAAGCCAACGGGGAGAGAACTCGGAGATGGTTCGCCTCATCCAGGCACACGTCACCCTGGGGTTTTCTGAGAATCCTTCGGCATTCAATCCTCCCTTTTCCAAATCAACGAGAGCCAAAGGGGTTCTGTCACTTGCAGCCAAGAACACCGCGGCAAGTGGCAGAAAAGCAAACCAACCCGTAAAGTAGCCAGTAAACTCTGCCAGGAGTCTTAACTTAAGAAATCATCCACGACGTCTTCCAACCTACGGCATTCGCTTAAAACAGCGTGAGCATCTTTCTGTTTTGATAAGTAAACACAGGGCACGGTTTTATCCATTGCACCGTAGACGATGATTCTCAGCATAGGCGATCTAACCAGTGATTTCTGCCGTCTGGTGCCCATCCCTCCCCCCCATCACTCTGCTGTTGCCCTGGCAACCATCCTCGCTGGCCTGGTTGCCAAGGACAGTTGTCTTTGTCTTCCTTTTCTGCTCCTTTGTGAGAGACGATTTATTTTTCTCCCTCAGGTAGGACGTAGGTTCCCGGAGAGGGTCGTCTTCATTCTCCCTCCTCATCTGAGCATTCCCGAGGCCCCCGAGGATGGACAGGTCACACCGAAAGCTTGGCCAGGGGACTAGAGTGGCAGCTGGACTCTCTCTCTGGTGACGCTGGGTACCAAGCAGGGAATCCTTGGCCTCAAAGTGACCTAAATAAACGCCCGGCACAAGCTAAGCGTAGACTCCTTCAAACGTCATGTTCTTGCAGGCCGGTCTTTGAGCCACGCCGTCGATAGTGTCTCCGGGGGCCAACGGAAGAGCCGAATCCACCAAGACAGTCCATGAGGAAGAAAACCGTTTCTTGAGGCAGGAGAACGGAACAGGAGGAAACGATGGGGCCCAGGGCTCCCCGATCCCGTCTTGAACGTGTCCATCACCCGTCGCCTCGCTGGGTAATTGCACACACACACGCGCGCACACACACACACACACACACACACACACACACACAGTTACCCAGTTACAGTTCACATATCGGGGAAACAATTCACTCTGCTAGATTTGGCACTGGGATTCTGCGTGGAGAAACCCAGCCCAGAGGGGGATCCGGGACAAATAAAACTACTCCCTGGGCAGGTTCAGATTAGGCATCCATCCTTATTATCAACCCAATTATTTATTTTTTTTATTAAAAAAATATATATTTTATTGTTTTTTTTTTTTTTTTACAGAGAGGAAGGGAGAGAGATAGAGAGCTAGAAACGTCAATGAGAGACATCGACCAGCTGCCTCTTGCACACCCCCCACAGGGGATGTGCCCGCAACCAAGGTACATGCCCTTGACCGGAATCGAACCTGGGACCTTTCAGTCCGCAGACCGACGCTCTATCCACTGAGCCAAACTGGTGTTGGCAATTCTTATTATCAACCCAATTAAAGCTCCCTAGAATCGCAAGACTTGAGAAGGGGTGGTGAGGCACACCGGAGATCTGAAACTCAGCGACCTGCAGAGGACAGGCGAGGAACATCAATGAGGGAGGAGGGCCAGGCGGGCGCTGTGGAGAAAGGCGGGGCACGTGCTTGCCACAATGGGAGAATGGGCCCAGGCATGCCAGTCCCAGCTCCATCACTTATCAGCTGTGTGACCTCAGGCTAGTCACGTAACATCTCTGAGGCTCTCAATTTCATCACCCACTAAGGGAGATTAATAAAAACAATGTCTACCTCTTACGGTGATTGTAAAAATTAAATGGACCAATATGTTGAAGTACTTAGAACACTGTCGCTCCCCTAGCAAGAACTCAATAATGTTGGCTTGGTATTATTAAGTAGATGGTTTTAAAGAAGGGATTTTTGGAGCCAAAAATGGGAGCAAGAGTATTCAAGGCACTTTCCATGGAAGGGGCTAATGGCATGAGGTAAGGGCACGTTGACTAATGAGTCCTTCATTTTGACTGGAAGGCTGGCTACCCAGTGCCGTCCCACTGGGACTTGCCGGCCGACCGTCCCCTGATAGGTCTCTTGCTCACGTCTTCCGTTGATGAAAATGGGAGCAGCTAATTAATTCTTATTTCCTGCGGTGGATTTCATGGGCAAAAGCTTTTCAATGTAGGCGTCTCGGGGCTAGAATAGCCGGGTTCTGGGGGAGAAGAAACATAGGTTCCCTTGTGCTACGAGCAGAGTGTAGATCTGGGTTTGGCATCAGATGCGATTAAGTCCTCGGCTTCATAATGATTCACAATGAAGCTCCCTGGTCACGGAGCGAGGGTGCTGGCGAACCAGCTCCTTACTGTGGAAATGGAAAATAGAGGGGAAGAGAGGCGTCTATATCGCCTCTCCTAAAAGAACGGCGTTTCAGGGGAGCCAGACAGCAGATGACACGCTGTAGATATACTCCGACTAATGAATAGACACGGGATGCTAGATCAGACTATCACCCGTGTTCAGGTATAATTAGGCGTTCGGGTGGGGGAGGGGGTGAGGGTGGGGGGGACTGAGAGATACCCCAGGTGATTCACCAGAGCACCAAGAGTCTGTCCTCCTGATGCTCAGAGCCCATTGTCTCTGCCAGGACAGTCTCTGGTCTACCCACAATGCCAAGGTGGCAGCCATAGTTGTACGTACTGAGACTTTTATCGTGTCCCCCGATGGAAGCACCACCCCCTTTGGTAATCGGGGCGGAGGTGGGGGTGGGGGGTGGGGAGGAGGGAAGGGACTGGGGAAACCACAGAAATCCTCCAAATGTAGGTTCTCTTGTTCTACAACCAGAATTTAGATCTGGGTTTGACATCAGATGCGCTGCCCACCCCACAGCACCGCACAGCAGCGGGGGTGATGTGTGGAGTGGAGGGAGGGGGTGATGAAAATGGGCTTGCCAGGGTGAGCTGACGGCACCGTGCGATGACCATCCGTGGGTAAGCATCCCAGAGGAATGGGAGGAGCGCCTGAGCTGCTCACATACCTGGCTTTGCTTGACCTTGAGGTTCCATCTGCAGGACCGTCAGGTCCATGGCCACTCTGTCATCCAAATATTTTGTGACCAATTCCACATACTCTTCTATTCCGATTCCCCCGATGTTAATACAACACCCTTAGTTTCATCATTCTCTTACTCTAAAAATACACAAGTATATACTGAGTGGCCAGATCATTATGATTTCTGAATGTATAATAATCTGTCCACCTTCTCTCTCTCTCTCTCTCTCTCTCTCTATATATATATATATATATATATATATATATATATATGTATATATATATATATATATATATACACACACACACACATATATATGTATATATATACACACACACACATATATGTCTATATATTTATATTAGAGGCCTGGTGCATGAATTCGTGCATGGGTGGGATCCAGCCAGCCTGGCCAGGGGGAGGAGACATGGGCGGTTAGCTGGCCTGCCTGCTGGTCGAACACCTGGTCGAGAGGACAATTTGCTATTATTAGCCTTTTATTATATAGGATATACACTGAGTGGCCAGATTATTATGCGTTCAGAGATCGTAATAACCTGGCCACTCCGTGTATATGAGTTCATGCATATGTATTACTTCCCCGTTGCTTCTTGGGCCCCTTCTGGTCTGGAACGGTCCTCTGTCTTTCACTGTCGCTCGCGACCTTGATGTTTTGGAGAACGTCCAGGTCTTTTGCAGTGTCCTCCAGAGCGGATGTGTCTGTTGTCTCCTTGTGATCAGATCCAAGTTGTGCATTTTTTGGGGAAATATCACAGAAGGATGCGAAATGGATTTTGAGCCAAGTATATGGGAGTTCTATGCACTTTTTTTTTTTCCCTTTTGCTATTGTTCTGTATGTCTGAAGTAACTTTCAAAAATGTAAAGCAATCATACAATAACCAAAAAGGACTTAGATGCGCAATCATAGCTGGACATTTTCTTCAATGTTTTATTCCAGTCCTAGCATTTTGGTCCTCACGGTGGACCCTGGAGGTGGGCAGTGTTGTCCCATTTTACAGACCAAGAGACTGAGGACCAAAGGCTTAAGGAACTTGCAGGCAGTCACCCAGGGAGCTGGGAGCAGACTCAGGATTCCACCTGGCATCCCAGGGGGTCAGTTCCTTCCTGGTGGGGAGGTGGGGGGGGGAGGCAGGAACTGTGGGTTAGAGTTCTCAGAATGTGGTCCTTAGACCAGCAGCAGTAACGGATCAGAAAAGTGACTTCTTAGGTGTCACCGCACACGTCTTGACCAGGAGTTCGACCCCCCGAGGGCACCATGACAAGGCTATGCTGCTACTCCTGTTAGAGTCCCCTGGCTTGAAAGGCTAGTGCTTGGCAGCCTGGTGGCCAGTTATTAGTTCTGTTTGTCATTCCTGCATTATTTACGAGGATTCATGAATATGCAAATGCCCGCCAATTGATTGGCTCGCCTGGCATGGTTCCATGCATCTCATAAACCAGAGGCTGCTGCATAATCCTCTCACTGTGGGCCATTCTGTAGCTGCAAGGAGATCAATAAACCCTCTACTCAGAGGGAAATGAGCCAGCCCGGCTCCCATATGCCCAGAATTTCTGCTGCTTGGAAGCTCCCCGTGGTCCCACGGAACTGCCAAGGGGGGTCCCCGGAGTCATTGGATTGAGGTTTACATTTTCAGCTCCGCCAATTCCTGGCTGCAGGGGGGGAGGGGGGGGGGAGAGCTGGTCATGTGTCTTCCCCGCCTAGGTCCTTCCCTGTGAGATGGAGGTGGTAGAATCATAGGACTGACTAGTGTAAAAAGGATCGGCCCTTGTTTTCTCCTCATCTTGGCCTCTGAGGGGGTCAATGACATGCCCAAGGTCATACCACTCTCTTGTGGTGGAATCAGGCCCTGTCTTCGGGCTTCTAAAAAAAAGATGGATTCAGGAAGGGCCAGGGCGTGGGAGAAAGAAAACAGGATGAGGACCAAGCCCCCATCTGGGGGCGTGTTGGATGTTGTCATTGACAGTTCAGCTGCTGGGCCGTGGCTGTTGACGGTGGGGAGGGTGGGGTCTGTGTCAGGAGCCCTGCAGGAAAGCCCCCCAGAGTGCTGGCCTCGGAGCCCAGCCCTTGCAGGAAGGAGCTCTGGCTCTCTGCCCGCCTCCGAGCCCAGAGCACCAGGCCGGGGCTGGGCTGCGTTTCCCTCCCCGTGTCTCCATCTGTTTTCATCAGAGGAAAACACAGTCCTGAGTGGAGACGAAGGCCTGCTGCGACCACAGCTGCTGGAGCGGGTGGCGTGGGGCTGGGATCAGGCGGGAGGCCTGGGGGACTTGGCAGGTGCTGGGTACCCCCTGTCCTGGGGGGGACAAGGCAGGGACATGAAAGAAGCAGGTGATGGATCTTCCCAGCACCCAGAACTGAGTGGCAACTTCATATGTGACTAGCTGGAAGGAAGAACAGAGCAAAAGCAAGAAAGCCAAGCGAGCCGAAACCGGTGTGGCTCAGTAAATAGAGCGTCGGCCTGCAGACTGAAAGGTCCCAGGTTTGATCCTGGTCAAGGGCATGTATCTTGGTTGTGGGCACATCCCCAGTAGGGGGCGTGCAAGAGGCAGCTGATCAATGATCCTCTCTCATTGATGTTTCTAACTCTCTATCCCTCTCTCTTCCTCTCTGTAGAAAAAATCAATAAAATATTTAAAAAAGAAAAGAAAAAGAAAGCCAAGTGGTTTTACCGGGTCAGAGCTAACATGGTCACCCTATGTCCCCATTTTACAGACAGGGAAGTGGAGGCCCAGAGAGGGCAAGGGGCTTGCCCAAGGTCACCCAGCTGGTGAGCCCCTCCAAACCCTCCCAGCCTCTTCTCTCTGGCTGCAGGTTCCTCATCTGCCCGGGATCCAAGGGGATCTCATCCCTCCTTTGCATGAAACCTCTCTGGGGCTCCCCATGGCCCTCGAAATAAAGTCATAGATCCTCGATGAGACGGACACGTCCTGTGTGGTCTGACCCCGGTGGCTCCCACCCACTCCCCACCCAGCAGCAGCCTGTGCCTCACCCCCTCCATCTCTGCCTCCAGCTGCCCTGCCGGCTGGCGGTGCCCCCACCACTACACACTCCTTCTCTCCGCAGGTCTTTGCACAGCCCTCTGCCTGGTGGCTGGCACGGGATGCTGGAGTTTCAAATCCCTCCTCTGCCATGTTCCCCTGTGGGGCGACCTTGGCAACGTGCCTACAAATACCCTTACCCCATAGGTGCAAATACGCTTACCCCATGGGTGCCCAGCGGCTGGGCGCTGTCCGCGGTGCTGAAAGCAACACGCCCTTTGAGCTGAGTCCCCTACTGCTTGTCCAAACCCTTGCCTTTCCTGATTCTATTTTTTTAAAAAATAAATCTTTATTGTTCAGATTATTACAAGTGTTCCTCTCCCCCCCCCCATAGCTCTCCTCCACCTGATTCCCCACCCCACCCCATGCCCTTACCCCCTCCACTGTCTTCATCCACAGGGGTAAGATTTTTGTCCAGTCTCTTCCCGCACCCCTCAGACTCCCTTCCCCCTGAGAATTGTCAGTCCACTCCCTTTCTATGTCCCTGATTCTATTATATTCACCAGTCCATCCTGTGCGTCCTATTTGGAGGTCTGTTCCCAGCCCCACCTCAGACGGCTGTCCATAGAACTCTACCGCACCGGCGTGCGAAGAGTCCTAGAAGCCAGCTAGTCCACCTCCCCTCAGTTGCATTCAAGGGAAGCGGAGGACCAGAGTCCAGCTTGGCCGCTGCTGTGGAAGAGGAGGTTGCAACAGCTTATAAACTGCAGGCATCATCTGCCGGGGCCCCTCTCCGCTCAGCTCAATGTGGCCCATGCGGTGTTGCCACCTGAGGACTGTTCATGGAGAGGTCCCCTGACTGAGGGGCACGTTGAAGTAGCTTGTCCCCGAGTCACATCAGCCCCAGCGCGAAAAGGACATGGCAGATCTGCGCCTGCAGTGCCCAGGGCAGCTGGGTGGGCAGGCCCCGCTGGGTGCCCCGGGTTCTTGGGGTCAGCACGGTCTTATGTGCATGCACAGAGGTGGGCATCCGTTCTGCTGAATGCGGCCCCAGGTGCTTCCTGTGAGTCTCACAGCCCCAGGCTTCCGCTTCCGGCGTCGTGAAACCATCGATTCTGCAGGCCATCAGGAAAATGGACTGCGGGAGGCTGTTTTGTGGGTGGTGGTCCTTACAGAAAGCACTACTTCTAAGCATCTTGAGGACATAGTCACCTAAAGCTGCCTTCCATGGAGGGCCTGCCAAGTGTCAAGTGCTTTATATATTGCCCCTGATCTTTTTTTTTTAATCATGTTTTTATTGATTCAGAGAGGAAGGGAGAGGGAGAGAGAGAGAGATAGAAACATCAAGGATGAGAGAAAATCACTGCTCGGCTGCCCTCTGCACGCCCCACACTGGGGATCAAGCCAACAACCCGGGCGTGTTCCCTGACTGGGAATCGAACCTTGACCTCCTGGTTCCTAGGCTGATACTCAACCACTGAGCCATGCCGGCCGGGCTGATTCTCCCTTTTACAGACAAGGAAGCTGAGGCAAAGGACCCTATTCTACCCACACAACTGCAGAGTGGCAGGTGCAGGTCATAAATTTAGGTCTTTCTTTTGGAAGCCATATCTGTGTTTTTGGGGTCTGTTTGGCCTATGACACCCGGGGCTCAGCCTCAACAGCTCTGTAAAAGGAGCCTATGAGGATCTGAGGACAGAGCAGTGGTCTTCAGGGTACATGTAGATGGCCTCCGGCAAGCCATTTCACCCTGCTCCCTGCCTCAGTTTCCCCACCTACAATCACACAGTTCCATCAACTTCAGGTGTTTGCCATTACACGCAAACAAGGCAATAATGACCCTCAGTGGTATTTTCATAACAGCAGCAGCAGCAGCAGCATCAGTGGCTGTGTTTGCTTGAGCACCTACTGTGTGCCTTGCATGATGTCGGGAGATCCGTAAGCTCTATCTCCTTTAATCCTCAGCCTAAGAGATAGGTGGTTTCATTCCCCGGGGTGAGCTCTGGGCCTCAGTCCTTCCATCTGTGCAATGGGCTTGATGTCATCATCACCGCACAGGATGCTTTGGGTAGTGAGTGAGTTCATGTATACCCGCCAGTAGAACACGTCCTGGCACACCGCAAGTACTGTATAAGTGTCCTATCACCAGGCACATCTTTGTTATTTTTTTTATTTTTATTTTTAAAAATTTTCTTATTGATTAAGGTATTACATATGTGTCCTCATCTCTCCATTAATCCCTCAAATCCCCCCCTACTCATGCCCTCACCTCCCCGGTGTTCATGTCCATTGCTTAGGCTTGTATTCACCAGGCACATCTTGCACCTGGGGAAACTGAGGCTCAGAAAGGTAAAGGACTTGCTCAGGACCACACAGCCGAGAAGTGGTGGACCCAAGACTTAAACCTGTGGGTTCGAATACTCATTCTTTTGCCTTCTGATCAGAGGCCTCCCCCCTGCCCCCGAGCAGTGACCCTGGTTTTTTTTTGGGGGGGTACCTTGTCCTGTTCCAGACACCGGATGGGATACCTGTAGTCTCTGTAGCTTTGGCCTGTCCCCTCTTAGCCCAGGGAAGCCCCAGGCCCTCTCTCAGAGCCCCCAGGTCCACGGGGATAAACACGAAGTTAGCTCCGCACTCCCTGTGTCCAGAGGCCATGGCAGGCCTTGAATTATTCAGGCTGTTTGGGTGTGAGCTGTTAGTTTTCCACGCTCTCGCCTTGACGGCCGCCCTGACAGATTGATGGATGAGCTGGTAAAACACTCCGAGGCCAGGAAGAAAATTCTTAATCATAACTCGCTGATGGCTGCGAGTGTTTCTCTGCGCTGGCAGCTCCAGAGGCGCGGCCTGGCCCGGGACCGCCCTCGCTGTCCGCTGATGAGGCCGAGGATGCCGGCCGCAGAGTCATCCTGGCCACCGGCGGAGGGCTCGGAGCAGGACTTGGGAGAATGGAGCTCTTCCTTCATGTTATTTCATGCTTTCATGATTTTTAAAAGTGAAGGTGCAGCCCAGCCCGCGTGGCTCAGTGGCTGAGCACTGACCTATGCACCAGGAGGTCACGGTTCAACTCCTGGTCAGACCACATGCCTGGGCTGTGGGCTCGAATCCATAACACCAGCCGGTGCCACTGATTGAATCAGATTTTTTTTTAAAAAAAAATTCTTGCCCGAGGACATGTTTCGAGAGAGAGAGAGAGAGAGAGAGAGAGAGAGAGAGCGAGTGCGAGAGAGAGAGCCGAAACCGGTTTGGCTCAATGGATAGAGCGTCGACTTGGGGACTGAAAGGTCCCGGGTTCGATTCCGGTCAAGGCCATGTACCTTGGTTGCGGGCATATCCCCAGTGGGGGGTGTGCAAGAGGCAGCTGATCGATGACTCTCTCTCATCGATGTTTCTAACTCTCTATCTCTCTCCCTTCCTCTCTGTACAAAATCAATAAAATATATTTAAAAGAAAGAGAGGAGAGAGAGAGAGAGAGAGAGAGAGAGAGAGAGAGAGAGAGAGAGAGAGAGAGACATTGATTGCTTTCCGTATGCTCCCCGACTGGGGATCAAACCCACAATCCAGGGATGTGTCCCGACCAGAGATCCAACTGGCAACCTTGCAGTACGCGGGACGATGCTCACCTAACTGAGTCACTCCGGCCAGGCGGCGTCACATTGAAATTAAAATTTCGTCATCAAAGCTCCTATGTCTATCCCCTCCACCCCCTTCCCACCCCCCGGGGGGGGGGTAGTATTTTCTCTTCCCACATCCCTGGGAAGGGCAAAGAGGGTCGGAGGGAGGAGGCGGAGGCCTGGGATGTCTCTCGGTCATGCCGTCACACCCATCCCTGGCCTGTCTCCTGGCCTCGCCACGCGTGGACAGAAAAGCATTCCGTGCGGATGACAAAGGCAGGGGTGGCCTCGGCGAGTATTGATGGGGCTGTCACACGGAGCGTCTCCAGATTTCCCCGGCAGCCCCAAGGTGAAGGAGCAATTTTGTGCCTGCCATTAATCTTGCAAATAAATGCACGCAGCGGCCGCAGCTGGGAGTTCTCACGTTAATTGATCGCGGCTGCGGAACTGGGCTCGGAGCTCATTAGGCAGAGCCGGGCGCGCGGGCCGTGGGCTCGCTGGGCCATCCCGGCGCCGGGGGGCACGGGCAGCTGGCCTGTGATGCTCGGGGCTCCCCGCTGGTGCCAGGACTGACTGGCATCCGGAACCCCGAAGGGATGGGGAAGGGGCTGTGGGTGGACCTCGGCGGTGCGGAGGGCCTGGGGTGGCTCTGACCCCCGAGGGGCCTCGGGTCGTAAGAGAGTGTGCAGTGTGTACTTGGGACCCCGAGTTCCAGGCCCCCGCACCCCTCCCCCCCTGCACCTGCGGGATCTTGGGTCCCTGTTCCTCTCTGAGTCTCAGGTCCCTCGTCCTGTAAGGGTGCTTAGTTCCAATGCTTAGTGCAGAGGGGCGCGGTGAGTTTACAGGAACTGCACCCAGGGCTTCCGCCAGAGGAAAGGCTGCTTGTGGGGTGCAATAAAGGTGTCCCAGGGGAACCTGCCTTCCCAGCCCGGCCCCTGTGCTGTGCAATGCTCCCGTTAACGCTCCATCTCTTAACCCAGGGGTCGGCAAACTCATCAGTCCACAGAGCCAAATGTCAGCAGCACAACGACGGACATGTCTTTGGAGAGCCCATTGTTTAAACATAAAACTCTTCTAACGCCACATCTTCCACATAGACTCGCCCAGGCCGCGGTATTTTTGCGGAAGAGCCACCCTCCAGGGGCCAGAGAGCCGCATGTGGCTCGTGAGCCACGGTGTGCCAACCAGCCACTGTCATCACTAAATGTCCGCACATTTGTATTTAGGAAAACGGGTGCCATCCATCGCTGACACCCAGGGTGGGGGAAGGCCTGAAGAGCAGGGAGGGGGTGAGGGACTGGAGTGGTTTGGGGGGAGGGGTGGGCGCTGGGCACCTCTGAGGAGTGGGGGAGGGCGCGTGGCGTGCGTGTTGGGCTTTACAGCTCAGAGTGGACACTTGTCTTCACTGTCTCGTCGGCTCGCCTCCCAGGTCAACCAACTGACTAACCAGGCAACTAACCCATCAACGAGCCAACTCATCAACGAACCCACTCAATCAGACAACCAAACCACTCAACCATTCGATGAGCAACTTAATAAACCACTCAACCAACCCTCAGACCAACTAACCCAGTGGCCAGCAAACTCATCAGTCCACAGAGCCAAATGTCAGCAGGACAATGATGGACATTTCGTTGGAGAGCCACATTTAAAAAAACCTTAAACTTCTTCTAACGCCACTTCTTCAACATAGACTCGCCCAGGCCGTGGTATTTTGTGGAAGAGCCACACTCCAGGGGCCAAAGAGCCACATGTGGCTCCCGAGCCGCAGTTTGCCGACTACAGAACTAACCAATCAAATAACCGGTCACAAATCAACCAACGTATTCTGGGCAAATAAACACAATGAGATTCTGACTTGCCCCAGGAGGAGGGCCGTCATCAATAAGTTTATAGACGGACCTCAGCAGCCCTCCTGGACCAGGCATTTTCTCTATGGACCCCACTGGAGCAGCGGTTTGCAAACTGGGTTCCCTGGGGCCCAGGGCTCTGTGGAAGGGCCTGGGGCTGTCTTGAGAAGCAAAGGGCAGCCAGGTGGGTGGGTGCTGGGACTGCCTCCCCTGCTTCCACCGGGGGATATTGAGTAAGACTTTGCATAATGGCTAGATGCCTTAAAAATGTATTTTAAATGTTTAAAACCCTGCCCCTCCCTCGGGTCACCTCTTTAGCTCTAACATCAATGACTGTGTCTGTGGGTGCGGGGGAGCCATGGAGGAGACCGGGGCTCTGGCCTGTAGTGCCCAGCGGGCAGAACGCAGTGAAGACAGTGGCTTCACCCCGGGACCCGGGAGCTTTGCCTGCCCAGGCCCGGCTGCCGGGGGCTGGGTGGACTCAGAAGCTCCTGGACACCCAGGGTTGGAGAACGAGTTCCCCCCGATCGCATCTCCTCACCTGCTTCTGAGCAGAGCCTGCTTCCCTCGGCCCGGGGCCTGCTGGGATTTCCAGACAGCTCCAGGCAGGCCGTGGGGGGATGGGGACGCAGCACCCCTGGGACTGAAGCCGGAGGATCTTCCGATGAGGACGTCCACCCGCCCGTTTCTCGGTCGCAGCCGCGGGGAAGGCAGAGCCGGGTGTGGGGAGACCGTGTGCATCCGTCACACCAGCCACCCGGGTGGGGTGTGCAGCTGGGAGTCCTTCTGGGTGTCAGCTCCCAACCGCGGACAGCAGCCGAGGGAGCTCAGGGTTCTTCCGCTGCGGGAGAGAGGGCAGGGCGTTGGGGCTCGGGCAGGGGGTTGAACCCCGCTTTGCAGTGAGACCTCGGGCAAGTCACCTCACCTCCCTGTGCCCTGTCCCCCCTTCTGTAAAACGGGGCTGGCCAGCGGTGAGCACCGAGGAGGCCCAGGCCAAGAGTGGGACACATCTCTGTTAGGGGGCCCCCATTTTATGAATGGAAAACTGGCCAAGCAGGTGATTTGGGGAAGGGCCGGGATTGTCACTGAGGTTTCTGCGTTGATGTCTCTCTCTTTAAAAAAAAAAAAAAAAAAAATATATATATATATATATATTGTTGATTTTTTACAGAGAGGAAGGGAGAGGGATAGAGAGCTAGAAACATCGATGGGGGAGAAACATCGATCAGCTGCCTCCTGCACACCTCCTAGTGGGGATGTGCCCGCAACCCAGGTACATGCCCTTGACCGGAATCGAACCTGGGACTTTTCAGTCTGCAGGCCGATGCTCTCTCCGAGTGGTCAGCAAACTCATTGGTCAACAGAGCCAAATGTCAACAGTACAACGACTGAAACTTCTTTGGAGAGCCGAAAACCGATGTCTGCGCATGGGCCACGAAGTTTCAATCCCACTGTCCGTGGGCACCCGCACATGGTGTTTTGTGGAAGAGCCACACTCAAGGGGTCAAAGAGCTGCGTGTGGCTCGCAAGCCGAAGTTTGCCGACCACGGCTCTATCCACTGAGCCAACCGGTCAGGGCTGATGTCTCTTCCCTAAACCCCGAGACCTCTTTTCCTCTCTCTTTGGGGCTGTGTCCTCCGGCAAGTTAGGGCCACGCTCTGCTGTCTGGCTGTGTCCAAACACCCGGGCTGACTCCGAGAGCCCCTGGACCTCACTCTGCTCCCTGTCTTCTCAGCAATGCTTTCTCCCGCGCCCCCCCCTCCGCCCCCCGCCACCCCACAGGTACATTAAACACCCCCAGGGGCCTGCCCGCTTCTCCGAGGGCCGTCACTTACGCAGGAGCATCTATCTCCTAAGAGCCTGATTTATGGGTGGCAGGCGAGCTGTGCTCCGTCGGCAGCTGGGGTCGTGCCATTAATTTTGCAGAGATTAAGAGCATGATGGGGAAGATAAATGGGGTGACCCCGGGGATCCTGGGAGAGCAGCTGCCGGGAGGAGGGGTCCCCATACCCCTTCGCGCTCACCTTGGCAAGAAGCGAGTCCCTCTCTGCTGCTTTTCGGGAGGAGATTTGCCCCCGGAACAGGGGGACGGTCCTCCCTGGAGTCACAGGGGGTCCTCCTACCGGCATCGGAGATATTTCAGTCGGAGAGTCACAGGCGGTTTGAGTCAGGCGAGTTTCTGAAATGGTGTGGTCCTGTCTCCTCCCGTCACTGATGGGGAAACCGAGGCCCAGAGCGGGGACATGACCTCACGGGGCCACTCCGCCAGCAGGCTGCACCCCGGCTGGCTCTCCCTGGGGTCTGCCTCATGCCTCCTTTCTCCTGGAGGCGGAGCTTCGCCGAGGGGTGGAGGAGGAGGGCTTCTGAGGGGCGCTGCCCCCTTCCCAAGCTGCCCACTCACAGAAAGAGAAGCCGAGGGTCCGGGGGGACCCTGGGCCGTGTGACTGTAACCTGCACGGGGGTCCCCCGGCTGGGGGCTGCTTCTCCGGCTCCCACCGCGCGGGCGCAGGACACAGCAGGTGCAATCAGTGTCGGCTAAGTGGATGCACATCGACCAGCGCCAGGACCACGTGACCGAGAGCCTGCCGGTGGGCTCCGTGGCCGGTTTCGGTAACAGCACAGCCTGTCCTGTTGCGTGGATGCATGTCCCAGGGCTCCTGAGCTGCAGGTGGGGACAAGGAGGGAATTTTTTTTTTCCCTCCAGCTTTCTTTTCTTTCTTTCTTTTTATCCTCACCCAAGGATATTTTTTCCCATTGATTTTCAGGGAGCGTGGGGAAGAGAGAGGGAAAGTCAGAGAAATATCGATGTGAGAGGAACACATGGATTGGCTGCCTCCTGCACTGGCCGGCAACCGAGGCACATGCCCTTGATCGGAATCGAACCCGGGACCCTTTGGTCTGCAGGCCAATGCGCCGCTATCCACTGAGCCACACCGGCGTGGGCTCTCCTCGGGCTTTCGAGCTCCCGAGGGAGATCCAAAGGGCTGAACAGTCCCCGAAATGCTCGGCTTTGGGCAGGGAACCCCCTCCTCTCCGCAGAGGTGGAATCCGCTGCGAGAGAAGCTACTCCGAAGGCCCCTTCGTGGGGCTCCGCTCCCGCAGAGGGACAGCAGCCAGCGGGGGCCCAGGCTCCGGGGGCTGCGTCTGAGATAGCTCCCGGGAGGGAGGCCTGAGGACTGGACTGGGGCGGGGAGGCCAGGAGACAAGACGGGAGTAAGAGGCTGGCAAGTCCGGAGGGAAGCGAGGGGAGCTGGGGGCTCCTACTAGTTCCGTGGTCTGCAAACTGCGGCTCACGTGTGGCTCTTTGGCCCCTGGAGGGTGGCTCTTCCACAAAATACCACGGCCTGGGGTGAGTCTGTTTTGAAAAAGTGGTGTTAAAATAAGGTGACCAGATGTCCCGCTTTGGGCGGGACAGTCCTGATTTTTCACAATTGGTCCCGCATCCTGAGGCATTTTAAAAAAGTCCCGGTTTTTTTGCCAAAACCGGTTTGGCTCAGTGGATAGAGTGTTGGCCTGTGGACCGAAAGGTCCCAGGTTTGATTCCGGTCAAGGGCATGTACCTTGGTTGCAGGCACATCCCCAGTAGGGGGTGTGCAAGAGGCAGCTGATCGATGCTTCTCTCTCATCGATGTTTCTAACTCTCTATCCCTCTCTCTTCCTCTCTGTAAAAATTCAATAAAATACATTTAAAAAAATAAAAATAAAAAAGTCCAGATTTTTGGAAAGAATGCGGGACGCGGGACAAATTGTTAAAAATCCAGACTGTCCCGCCCAAAGGTCACCTCACTCTTCCTGGGACTCTCCAGGGGCATGTCCTCCCACTCAGGACACTCCGCACACGCACCCTCCTAATCGGAGCATCTGGAGGAAGTTGCTGACCACACGCCATTCAGTTTTCCAAGTGAATTCCTCAGATCTGGTCTTCGTTTCCAAGGCCACGCACTGACAATCTGCATTCCAGCTGCGGCCCGCAGACACGGTGTGACGGATGGCGTGGCATTTCGAAGCCACTGGAGGCAGCCTCCATAACGCCAGGGGATTGGGGATTTAAAGAAACCATATTGTTAAGATATTTCCAAAAGCCAAAAAAGAAAAGGGAAAAAAAAAAAAAAAAAAAGATCTGGCAAATCTTCCAGAAGTGCACACACCATGGCTCTGCATTTGTGCTCGGCCACGAGGGGCTGGAGCTGAGCGGCCAGCGCCCTGTTGGGTCTGGGACTCCGTCTCCAGTTGGCCCCCAGGCCCGCCCGCCCGCCCAGGGCTCCCTCTACCTCACCACCCACCCACGCCCACCGGCTCCTGGGGCCAGCACGGCGGCCTGGGCAAGCATCCACGCCCCCCGGCCCATGGCTTTCGGGCCCTCCCCCAGGAAGTCACTTCGAAGACGTTCTTGCTTCCCCTGCCCTCGCCCTCGGAGTGCAGACTTTAAAGCAGGCGCGATGGATTAGCCGAGGGCGGGATTCATTAGACACGAAGACTCGCTGCAGGAGGGCCTCCCAGGCCGTTTTGATCTCGGATGCCTCTTGGATTTCGCAGCCTTTGGGGCTGCTGCACGCAGATTAACGACAACCATCGGCCCAGCACCCCGCCCTGGTCCCAGTCTCCCTCCGGGAGATCTGTCTGCCCCTCCCTCTGGGGCTGGGTGTGGGTGGGGGCTAGGGGCTGTTATGGGTCTTGTAGGGGCTGTTACGGGTCTCTGAGGGGCTGTTCTGGGTCTCTGGAGCGGGGGGTGGGGTGGGGGTGGGGGTGCGAGGATGGAAAGACACCGGGCAGGCTGCCAGCGTGCATTCTGTCTCTTCCCCACACGTTGTCATCCCCTCCAGGCGATGCTCAGGACCGGCGGAGGGGTGGAGACATGGCGAGGAGAGGCAGCTGAGATCGGAGGGGTTCCCTTGAGGGAGCTGGCCACCCACCCACAGGCAGTCCTTGGCCCGGCAGACACAGGCGAGAAAGCTTGCAGGGAGTGCAGACTCCGGGCCCCAGCTCAGACCTGCTGAGTCAGAACCTGATTTTGACCAGATCCTCCCACCCCCCAGCCAGGCAATTTCTCAACCAAAGCTCTTTCCAGCTCGACCTGGGCTCCAGCACACGTTTGCTCAGAGTCGGGGAAGCCTTCTGAAGTGGTTCTCAAATGACTATTGGATCTGATTCTTACCAACCCCCTCCCTTGCCCCCGGCCCAGGGGGCCTAGCGCACAGTAGGTGTGCAGTAAGTTTTTGTAGATTTGAATCCTCCATGGGGGTTAGATTTTCTACATAGTTCTCAGCCTTGGCCACACACTTGACCCCACCTACCCCTCCCCCCATCCCCCAGGGGAGCTTTAAACATTACTAGTCACTGGGCCCCACCCCCAGAGAGACTAACCTAATGACCTGGTGTGGCCAGTTGTTATGTCCTAGGCTTAGCCTGTCATGTTCTAGGCGTGGCCTGTTATGAGTATGTCCTGAGCATGGTCTGCTATGTCCTAGGCATGGCCTGTTATAACTATGTCCTGGGCGTAGCTTGGTCTCGGAGGCTTGATAGCTCCCTAGAGTCCCGAGCACGGCCCTGGCTAAGAACCACCAGGTTAGTGTCTCTGATAAACATTCTGAGCGGCAAAGGCAAATGCCTCTTTCATGTCCCGCAGGGAGGCTGGTGTCGGAGGCCCCTTCACCAGCTCTCTTTTCCCTCCGGGTTGGGACTGGGCACCCATGTCCCCACTGAAGAACCCTTGCTGGCCTGCACTTCGGGGTCGAGGCATTTGAAACTCGTATCTTTGAATGCAAGGATCCCTCTCGGGGGTGATGGCCCAGGGTGAGATGCTCACTGCATGAGGGGCGGCCCACGGGATGGGAGGGCTCACGCACATAGCTGGGCGCACCTGCCCTGTCACCTCCCTCCCTCTCCTCTCGCACCTCCTCTCGTCCATTCCTGTTCCATCTTTAGAGCCCAACGTGACCACGCCCTCTGGGGTGCCTTATCTGACTACCCCCAGGGTGAGCAGGCTCCTTGGTTCTATGCTAGCAAAGAAGGGTGCTCTTGTCAGAATGCAGTTGGCAGGCGTGTGAGGTGTGTGTGTGTGTGTGTGTGTGTGAGAGAGAGAGAGAAAAAGAGACATCTGGCGCCCCCTTCTGGACTGGAGGTCCACTGCGGCCCTTCATTGTGTTTCTGGGTCACATCACCCTGGCTCAGTTGAAATTTCAGTGATTGTGTGACTATAAATGAATGAATGAATGAATGCATTCAGTTCTGCAGACACAGGTGGTCCAGGGTCCGCACTGGAGGGAGAGCTCTTCCTTTTCACACGGCTTCTGTGTAGACGCATTTTATCCGATCGCCATGGGGGACCCTGTGGCACGCAGCGAGACGTGGCCGTGTTTCTTAGGTCTATAATTTCCCAATAATTAGGTTCTGGAGCCCGTAGGTCTTGCGGTTTGAATAGGACTCGGTTATAGCTCTGTTGCTACAGGAACCGCATACGTAAGCCCTCAGCAACGTGCTTTAATAGTGATGGGCTACTGCGAGTCGGTGCTATTTAGGTAACTTGCAATCTACTGGCAGGGCGACATAATTACATGGCTGGGTTATTTTTAATTTCATGGGGCAGCGTGTCTCCAGCCCCTGTCTATCCAGGGCCACCTTTTTGATGCTTGCCCTGCTCGCATTCCACCTCGAAGGTGTCACGGATTTAATACTTTTTCTTTTAAATCTCATTAGAAATGTCAGTGAATGTGCTCATGAAGATGATCCGTTATGTGTCGCTCACCAGGAAAATCGAGGTGATTACAGTAAATAGAAACCGATGATTGCTTTTCTCTACGAGACTTCCTACAGGAAGTGGCCAAGTTCCTACAGGAAGTGGCCAAGTTGCCCTCTAAAGATGGGCCAGGAATTTACGAGAAGAGGTGGGAGAGCAGAGGGAGGTAAAGTTACCTTGTTTTTCTCCAGTTCTTTCTTTTTGTAAGAAAAAAAAAAAAATCATTTTCACAGTTTATTTTATTTTGTGTGTGTGTGTGTTTATTATTGATTTCAGAGAGGAAGGGAGAGGGAGAGATAGAAACATCAGTGAGGAGAGAGATGGCAATGATTGATCGGCTGCCTCCTGCACGCCCCACCCTGGGGATCGAGCCTGCCACCTGGGCACGTGCCCCTACTGGGCGTTGAACCGTGACCTCCTGGTTCACAGGTCGACACTCAACCGCAGAGCCAGCCGGCGTGGTTTTTTTCAGATGCCATCAGCACCCAGTTTGGGTTTTGGGAGCCAAGATGCCTCCAAGAGTGAAAACCAAGGTGGGCAGCTGCGGGCATGAAAGGAATCCAAGAGCGTGGCCACCCATGGTCCTGGGCCCTGGGAGGTCCACACGTGACTCCGCGGGCAGTTCTCCACAACACCCGCCCCCGTCCTGTGGAAGCAGTGAGGGGGGCAGACCCCCCACCGCCCGCCTCCCGAAGGAGGGAATCCGGCCAGAGCCAGACAGACAGCTTTCTGGGTGAATAATTCCCAGTCTCCTTTGCCGAATTCGAGATGAGCCTCTGGGCCCTCATCTCCTTCCTCCCGCCCCGACAGCACACGGGGGAGGCGCGCGGAGAGCACTGAAGCAGGAGGCGGCCAGCTGCCGTGAACAGCCAGCGAGCAGCCCGGAGAGAAATCTTATGTATGAGCCTTCCAGACCGAGGCGCCTCGCAGGGCGCTGTCTGAGCAGGGACAAGCCCGGGGAAGTGAAGGAAGGTGTTTAGACCTGGGCTGTCTCCTCACACGTGTGTGATCCCATGATTTCGGCTTTCTTATAGGTCATGGAGTCTTATAAAGGGCTAGAGGACCAGTGCACAAAATTCATGCATGGGGGTGTGTCTCTCAGCACAGCCTGCACCCTCTCCAATCTGGGACATCCCTCTCACAATCCAGGACTGCTGTCTCCCAACTGCTCGCCTGCCTGCCTTCCTGATTCCCCCTAACTGCTTCTGCCTGCCAGTTTGATCACCCCCTAACCACTTCCCTGCCAGCCTGTTTGTCCCTAACTGCCCTTGCCTGCAGGCCTGGTCATCCCCAACTTCCCTCCTCTGCCAACCTAGTCATCCCTAACTGCCCTCCCCTGCAGGCTTGATCACCCACAACTGCCCTCCCTTGCAGACCTGGTCCCTCCCAACAGCCCTCCCCTGCTGGCCATCTTGTGGTAGCCATCTTGTGTCCACACGGGGGCAGCCATCTTGTGTGTTGGATGGTCAATTTGCATATTATCATTTTATTAGATAGGATAAGAAATAGGTCCCTGGCTAGTGGCTCTGTCGGTTGGGCCTTGTTCGTGCACCAAAAGGCCGCTGGTTCGATTCCAGGTCTGGGCACATGCCTGGGTTACAGGCCCAATCCTGTAAGAGGTGTTCAGGAGGCAGCCGATCTATGTTCAGCTCTCACATTGATGTTCCTCTCTCTCTCCCTCTTCCTTCCTCTCTAAAAATCAATTAAAAAAATTTTTTTTAAAGGATAGGAGCTAGGAAATGATTGAGAGTCTATGTTCCAGGTACTATGCTAAGTGCTTTATATGTGTTAACCAAGTGGTCAGCAAACTGCGGCTCTCGAGCCACGTGTGGCTCTTTGGCCCCTTGAGTTTTTAGCAAAGCCCAGCTTAGGAGTACCCTAATTAAGCTAATAACAATGTACCTACCTGTATAGTTTGAGTTTAAGAAATTTGGCTCTCCAAAGAAATTTCAATCCTTGTCCTGTTGATATTTGGCTCTGTTGAGTAATGAGTTTGCCGACCACTGGGTTAACTCAGATCATTGCCACCATCACTCACTGTTTCTATTATTACCTCTGTGCCCTCTATCATAACCTCTCTGAGGCACAGAGAGGTTAAGCCACTTGCCGTAGGTCACACAGCTGGTAAGTGGTGGGGCAGGATTCGAACCTACACCATGCTCTCCATTCCATCGGTCGCCACCTGGAAGCCCTCGGGCTGCGGGAATCTTTTCTTTATCATCCGATAGGACACGGGCCCTGATCAATGAAAAGTCACCCTGAGCCAGGCTCCCAGGTCCCCTCCCTCCGCTTGAGAATCGTTACCCCTCCGGCTCCTGGGTCGTGGGGAGCGCCTAGGAGACAGTCCTGTGGAGCTGGGCTTTGCGGCTGCTCAGAAACTATTTTTTTAAAAAAATATATATCTTATTGATTTTTTACAGACAGGAAGAGAGAGGGATAGAGAGTTAGAAACATCGATGAGAGAGAGACATCCATCAGCTGCCTCTTGCACACCCCCTACCGGGGATGTGCTTGCAACCAAGGTACATGCCCTTGAGCGGAATCGAACCTGGGACCTTTCAGTCCGTAGGCCGACGCTCTATCCACTGAGCCAAACCGGTTTTGGCCCGGGAAATATTTTAATGTTTACAGAACTGGTAGGATTCCTCCAGCCGTGCCTGCCAGGCGGGCTGCTCTGCAGAGGTAGCCGGGGTGGGAGCACGTGGGTGACCAGAAACTGGGGGCACCTGCGAGCCTGGGGGACTTGCCAGCTGAGGAGGATCTGAGGTCTGGCGCCCCCCCCCCCCCGCCCCGGCGTCACCCACCCGGGCTCGGGCCCAGGCCCAGGGCCCCCACCCCTCCCGTCTCTCCTCAGAGGCGGCTGCCTGGGTTCGGGGCTGGTCTCTGAGTCAGAGGCCCCGGGCAGGAAAATAAACTTTCTGTACTAAGAGGAGGAGGGTGAAGCTCACTTTTCAAAAATAGGAGAGAAGCAGTCCCGTTGCTATGACGAATTTCTCGTGTTGCTCCGTGTTTTTAGAATTCTTTTTATTTTTTTAATGACCCACATAAAAAGGTACAGTCGGCCTCCTTGTAAAAATCCATGGAAAAATCTCCCTCTTAAGCCTGATGTAAGGGAGCCCCCGGGGAGCTGGGGCCCGAGAGCCTGTTGGAAGGCCATTCAAGGCTCTGGGGTCGCTGGCATTTTGAGGACCCCCACCCCCATCAGGGCAAAACCCCAAATGTCCCTCAGGCCCTCGGACACATACACACCTATGAAACAGCTGAAAGATTTAAAAAAATATATATTTTATTGATTTTTTTACAGAGAGGAAGGGAGAGGGATAGAGAGCTAGAAACATCGATGAGAGAGAAACATTGACCAGCTGCCTCCTACAACACCCCCCACTGGGGATGTGCCCGCAACCAAGGTACATGCCCTTGACTGGAATTGAACCTGGGACCCCTCAGTCCGCAGGCTGATGCTCTATCCACCGAGCCAAATCAGTTTTGGCTGAAAAGGTTTTAAAATAATTCAGACCACATAGGGCTCTATGGGATGGACTTCTGTTGGAGGACAGAGTGGGAGGAGGAAGGCCAACCCCCCCCCCCCCCCCCCCAGTCCCTGGTCCCCCAGGTCTGGAGCAGGCATTGCTAATCAATCACTGTGCTCTTTCCAGCCAGGCCTGAACGCAGAGCTCCCGGATTCCAGAACCAACTGTCTGGAGTGGAGCGTCAGGATGAAGCTGTCCCGATGGGTGTGGCTCCTGAACCAGGAGGTCACAGTTCGGGGTCAGGGCAAAGCCTGGGTTGCAGGCTTGGTCGCCCGTGTGGGGCATGCAGGAGGCAGCTGACCAATGATTCTCTCTCATCGCTGATGTTTTATCTCTCTCTCCCTCTCCCTTCCTTTCTGAAATCAAATATATATATATATATATATATATATATATATATATATATATATATATATATATATATTTAAAGATGAAGTTCGAGCCAAAACTGGTTTGGCTCAGTGGATAGAACGTCAGCCTTCGGACTGAAGGGTCCTGGGTTTGATTCCAGTCAAGGGCACCTACCTAGGTTGCGGGCACATCCCCAGTAGGGTGTGTGCAAGAGACAGCTGATCAATGATTCTCTCTCATCGATGTTTCTAACTCCCTATCCCTCCCTCTTCCTCTCTGTAAAAAATCAATAAAATATATTTTAAAATAAATATATTTGTGTAGTGAGTCATCGGATGAATCAAGCACAGCTAAATACAAATATTAAAAAAATAAATAAATAAAGATGAAGCTTGGTCCGAAATCTTGGAACTATGGATTCCAAAGGAATAAACAGAGGCCTCTTATATGCCCTGTAGGCTCCTGCCTCTCTCTCAGGCCCCAATATCCCCACGTCAGGCCCTAGTTTTCAAAATCCTGTTAAAAAAACACACCCCACGCTCCCAACCCCTTTTCACTCCAGGAAGAAAATGCCAAGCTTACCCAAGTGCAGAATGGCGGCTTCGGATGGTCTCTGTTCCTCAGGGGGGGCGGTGGGGTTCTGTGCTTCACCCTCCACCCCTGGCAGCCAGAGGCCTGGCCCGCCCGGAGCCACACGTGTCTCCCAGGTGATCAAACCTCATCACAGCCTGGGCTGCCTCAGGACCAGCTGCCTCCACTAATGACCCCGCCCCTCCCTGGCTTCAATCGGCCAATCAGTGGAGACCTAGACCCTGAAAGGACGCACCTGGAAAGCTGCTGGATGTTCTAATGAGCCCCCCCCCTCATTCTTCTCCTCCTCCTCCTCCTCCTCCTCCTCCTCCTCCTCCTCCTCCTCCTCCTCCTCCCACAGCAGATGAGGAAATCGAGGCTCAGAGAGGTGAAAGGACTTGCCCCCATCACAGGGGTGGAGACAGGGGTTCAATCAGAGCTGGTCCTTCTGACCTCAAAGCCTTTTTTCTTTTTTTCTTTTTAAATATATTGTTTATTGATTTCAGAGAGAAAGAAACATCCATGATGAGAGAGAGAACCATCCATCGGCTGCCTCTTGCACGCCTCCTACTTGGGAGGTTCCAGCCTGCAATCCAGACTGTGCCCTGATCTGGGATGGAACCGTGACCTCCCGGTTCATAGGTCGATGCTCCACCACTGAGCCGCACCAGCCAGGCACAGCCCCCCTGCATAACCACTCGCCTGTGGCCTGACGAGAGGACTTGTTCCGGGGCCCAGGTTGTATTCCTAACGGAAATGTCTGAATCTGCGATCTTCAGCCTCGAGCGAGCTCGGCTGCCCCGGCAGCCTGCTCCCCCACAGCTGGCTGGGCAGCCGCCCCCGGGGTCCCATCCTGCTGTCTGCAGCGAGGTCTGCCAGGCTCCCAGGCCCGGCTCTGCGGGGGTCCCAGTGGTCTCCTCAGTCACGGACCGTTAGGGGTGAGGTACGGGCTCCCCGCCCCGCGGCAGAATGTCCTCTCCCCTGGGCCGCAGGCGTCGGGGCTGCCGCTCACTGCTGGCGACCTTGGGCACGTCCTGCCTTCTCCGGACCCAGCGGTCCCATCTGCACAGCACGGCAGGGTGAGACGGAAGCCCTTAGTCCGCTGGGCAAGACTGGCAGAGGAGCCGAAACCGGTTTGGCTCAATGGATAGAGCGTCGGCTTGGGGACTGAAGGGTCCGGGGTTCGATTCCGGTCAAGGTCATGTACCTTGGTTGCGGGCATATCCCCAGTAGAGGGTGTGCAAGAGGCAGCTGATCGATGACTCTCTCTCACGGATGTTTCTAAGTCTGTATCTCTCTCCCTTCCTCTCTGTACAAAATCAATAAAATATATTAAAAAAAAAAAAAAAAAAAAAGACTGGCAGAGGGGGTAGGAGAGGGGTTTGGAGTCAGGCTGGGCCTGACGTCTGACTCTGGGGAGCTGTGTGACCTTGGGCAAGTGACTTACCCTCTCTGTGCTACCGGTTATTATCTTGGAAATGAACCGGTTAGATGAGGTCGCTTTTTACATGTAAATCTCGCTGCATTAACAGTGGGGGTTGGTGCGGGAAGAGAGGTGAGGTTCTGAGGCCGGTCAAGTTCCCCCTCCACCTGCCCAGGCCTTTGAGGTGACCCTGCCCCCTCCCTCTCTCCTTCCGCCCCCCCTGCCCTTCCCCATCCCCCCTCTTCCTATTTCCTCTGCACACAAGCTATTTTCTGCAGCCTTAGCTCTGCGATCAGATCTGTGGGCACGACCAGGGCACCCTTGGCGAAACCACTTCCCCTCGGTGGCCGCAGCACCCTCATCTGTGAAATGGGCACGTGACACCAGCTGCATGGAGAGCGCTGGGCCCTGTGCGGAGGCGAAGGGCGGGGCTCCGGAGCCAGGCAGCCCGCCCGGAACGCTTCCAGCCGCCCAGCTGCTGGCCTTGGACCCGGACCCAACCTTTCCGTGTCCCAGTTTCCTCGCCGGTGAAATGGGGACAGGCCTTAATTACTTCCCGGGGTTGCAGTGAGAAAGAACAAGGAGCAAGTGTCCAGCACACTGCCAGGCTGCTCGCCGCCATTTGGATGGTCCCCCTGATGATGGCGATGATGATGATGATGATGATGATGATGAAACGGTGCAGACGCTAAGCCAGGCACGGTGCTGAGCTGGGGACAGAGCAGGGGATGAAATACATCCCTTCCCCAAGGAGTTCCCAGAGCAAGGGAGGGACACGTTCACAGGGAGGGACACCTTCACAGGAGTCAGTGCTGTGATGGGGGAGCCCAAGAGGCTGAGGGAGCACAGAGCAGAGTCCCCTCCCTTCCTCCCCTCCCCCCCCCACCCGCCCCTACACCCCAACCCCCAAGGCAGGGAAGGCTTCCCAGGAGCTGCTCCCCAAGCTCAGACCTGAAGGGGGAGCAGAGACCCTTTGGATAATACGAACATACTCGTGGCCCAGTGCACGGATTCGTGCACACTGAAAGGAAATCAATTAGGAGAGAGATTCGTATAGTAATTATGTGACTGCAAAAAAATTACACGTCAAAAGAGTATATATAATATAGTATTATAAAATCAAAACACGCATGCGATTGGCACCAGGGAGAGCTTTATATATATCGTGCATGCGTGAGATAACGTTTATTTTTAAATTGCCTATGCACGTCATATGTACCGGCCGGTCCGTCGGATGGACGGTAGATCACTTAGCCTTTTATATATATAGATGTCCATAAGAAAGTAATTGGACAGGTGTGTTCACTGTAGCTAAAAAGTTGAGAATAAACTAATCAACCACCAAGAAAGTATTGATTGAATAAGCTAGGGCAGTGGTCGGCAAACTCATCAGTCCACAGAGCCAAATATCAACAGTACGACGATTGACATTTCTTTGGAGAGCCAACTTTTTTAAATGTAAACTTCTTCCAACGCCACTTCTTCAACATAGACTCGCCCAGGCCGTGGTACTTTGTGGAAGAGCCACCCTCAAGGGGCCAAACAGCCGCATGTGGCTTGCGAGCCGTGGTTTGACGACCACTGAGCTAGGGTGCACTGAGCCGATGAAATAATTAACGGCTGGTAAAACAGGATGAGGTACGTGTTCAGAATTTGTCTGTAAGCCGCACAGGGTCTGAGCGTCGTTAAAGGCTTGATGTGTTCTGCCCAGAAATGGTGTGTCACTGCCTGTTCCTGTCACCTATGTGACTTTTGCTTCCGTGCAGCATTGAATAAAAGCAAACCTGATAACACATTGTCATCTTTGCTCATTTGATACTTAAAAAAACCCCATTGCTGCCCTGGCCAGTTTGGCTCAGTGGATATGACGTCAGCTTTCAGACTCAGGGGTCCCAGGTTCGATTCCGGTTAAGGGCATGTACCTTGGTTGTGGGCACAACCCCAGTAGGGGGTGGGCAGGAAGCAGCTGATCGATGCTACTCTCTCATCGATGTTTCTGGCTCTCTAGCCCTCTCCCTTCCTCTCTGTGAAAAATCAATAAAATATAATTTAAAAAAAAAAACAACAACCCCATTGCTGTTTTAATTTACAATAATAATAATAATAAAAGAGGGAGCAGGAAGGGCACCCAGCTGGAAGGAACAGCAGGCACGGAGGCCTGGGGTGAGAGGCGCCAGAGTGGAGGGTCACCGGGCAGCCAGATGTCTGGGGCCCTTGTAGGGAGCACAGTGCTTCTCCAGCTGAAGTGCTCCCCGCTTGTGCTCAGCCAGCGGGCACGGCTCCCAGCTGGGTTGGGCCGCCAGAGGGCCGGGTTGACCCCAGCAGGCCTTGCCACCAGCCACCACCCCGCAGCCCTGGCTGGCAGGGACAGCCTCCCCACAGCCCCCACTCCCTGCAGCTGGCCGCCCCCGCCCTCCCTCCCTCATCAGCCCAGTTTCCTGCTCCTCCCTCCCGCTCTCCTCCCTCCAGCTGTTCCTCCAGCAGGAGCCTGTCCCCTGTGGGACAGCAGCCCCAACCAGCCCGGAGCTCAGCACAGACCGCCGTCTCCCCATAGCCTCTCGGGGTGAGGGTGCTCCCGGGCGGGGGCGGGGCTGCGCTGTGTGGGGTTCGAGGGGATGTGGAAGGCACAGAGGAACTGCTTTCTGGGCACACGGCCACAGCCAGAGAACAGTGTGATTGGGAGACAGAAGCCGGGAGCCGCGTGGCCTGATGTCCAGGGAGCCCTCAGGAAGACCTGGGCAGAAACCAGCCTAAAGGTACCAGGGGTGGCTTTGGCCCCGTCCGCAGGGGCCAGGAAAGGGGAGTTCCCTAGTCCAGGAGAGACTAGTTAACTAGAACCCCTTTGGTTCTTCTTAAAAATTAACTTTTATCCAAACGACTAGAACTCTGTTCGGATTTCCGAAGTCAGGCATGCACACTGCGAGAACCAGCCGGCTCACCGGAGTTTTAAAAAGCAGGAAGCTCAGAGTTTCCCTCCGTCCCTCTGCTACTCTCACAGCAGCCCCACGAGGGAGGTGCTCTCCGAGTCCCCATTTTACAGATGAGGAAACTGAGGCTCAGAGGGGGGGGGGCACGGGCTCAGGGCTGTGCAGACAGTCAGCTGGGAGGTCAAGATTGGAATGAGCCTGTGGTTGAGCGTCGACCTATGAACAGGAGGTCACGGTTCAATTCCCGGCCCGGGCACATGCCCAGGGTTGAAGGCTCCATCCCCAGTGGAGGAGGGCAGCCGATCAATGACTCTCATTGATGTTTCTCTCTCTCTCTCTCTCTCCCCCTCTCCCTTTTCCTCTGAAATCAATAAAATTTTTTATTTTTATTATCAAAGATTGGGATGAAATGAGGGTCATTACCACGGGGCAGCCCGAACTCCTAGGACAGAGACAAAAGAGTGGCCCTCGCCCAGAGATGGTTTTGCAGGTGCCGTCCCACCATCCGTCACTCCCTCACCCACTCACTCATGGGCCCATGATGTTCGTTGGGCGCCTGCAATGTACCGGACACATGTCAGCATGTAAATGTGGATACACACACTCACTCCCCGCCCCCCCCCCTCCAGTTTCTTTTTTTCTTTTTTAATACATTTTTTTTTTTGATTTTTTTACAGAGAGGAAGGAAGAGGGATAGAAAACCAGAAACATCGATGAGAGAGAGAAACATCGACCAGCTGCCTCTTGCACACCCCCTACTGGGGATGTGCCCGCAACCCATGTCCATGCCCTTGACTGGGATCGAACCTGCGACCTTTCAGTCCGCAGGCCGACGCTCTAACCACTGAGCCGAACCGGTTTCGGCCAGTTTCTAACATTAGATTTATTGGGGCGGCATGGGGTTAAATGACTGCTAGGTCTCCAGCGTGCAGGTCTATCACACACCACCGTCTACTGCACTGTGGCTCCCCACTCCCTTCTCCGGCCTGCGTAGGGATGCCTGTCCTGCTCTTGGGGGCGAGTCTGCTCACTCCGAGGGTGTGGCTCAGAGAGGGGGGTGAGGCCGCGGCCAGGCCCTGGGTCTTGGTTTCTCTTTCCTCGAAGGCCCGGAGCCCCCCGTTTCCCTTCTGGAACCTCCCCGCCCCCCCACTTCCTTTTTAAGACCAACTTCTTGCCGCTCTCGCTGTCTCTTTTGCTTCCTCCGACGTGCCGAAAGGAAAAACTTCTCCAATGCCCGCGCCGCTGAGATGAACAGCATCGGCTCACGCAGGCCACGGGGCTGCTGGCGGGAGGAAGGCGGCTGGGCCTCTGCTTAGAAGGTTTTTGACGGAAACCCCGCGAGGATGCTCACGCCGCGGGGGGCCTGGCACTGAGGAGCCCCAGGGAGGAGTTCTTTATCGCCGGGCACACAGGGGCCTCCGCTGGACTCCTCCGGACTCCAGCGAGTAGATAAACTTGACTTTGGGTAAGTACTCCCCTCTTTGGCTGGGCCCTTGTGGAAAAGTCCCCCCCCCCGCCCCGAACCCCTCCAATAGGGTCAACACCTATCTCCACTCTTGGTGCCTGTACTCGCCTATCACAGTGCCTATCGCGCTCTCTTGCAATTGCCCGTCCTGCTGTCTGTCTCCTCTGTGGGCCCGGGAGGTCCTTGAAGCCACAACAGGGTATTATTATTCTTCTCTCTGGGTCCCCAGTCCCTTGCACAAGACCTAGCATGTAGCAGGTGTTCAGTTACATGTTCATAAGTGACGTGGTCAGGCCTCAGTTTCAGCATCTGTAAAATGGGATGAGGGAGCTAGAATGAAGTTTAGATGTTTCCTTAACTCCTGTCCACTGGCAAACCATGTTACTGCTATCGTTTTCTCGAATCCTTAGCATGGCTGTTATGATAAAATTGCTATCCATACGTCTGTTTGACAGATTAGGAAACTGAGTCCCGGTGAAGGGTTCTGATGCTAGACCTCCATAAGGCAATAGAGCACTATGCTACGGGGTTAGGTTCTGTTGGTGTGTGTGTGTGTGTGTGTGTGTGTGTGTGTGTGTGTGCTTGATCCTGGTCTGCCACCTGCCACCTTAGTGACAGAGAACAAGCTATGCCTTATCTTTATACCTCAGTTTCCTCATCTATAAAATGGGAGTATGAATAGTAATTACCTCCTAGGATTATGAAAAGATTAAATGAGATAATATTTGAGGAGCATGTAGCAGTGGGCTTGTCCTGTAGCAAGGGCTCTATAAACAGTAGCTATTATTCCGTTATCATTTCTATACCACCGTGCTATCTACACCTGTGACACCCCTGTGAGCCAAGAAGAAATAATTATTGATTTCTTTACCAGCCAATGATTAATGTCCAGGTTCCTGTCAGTGTACAAGAAAACCAAAGGCCAGTTTCATTCTCTTTGAGCTACGCTTGCAGAGGTGCAGGTATCAAGGCCAGTTTTGAGGCTACAAAGTAGACTCAAGACTTCTTGAAGTGGAATCCTGGGATTACTGACATTCTGATCAATAATCATGAGAATCCTGAGTATTTCTTAGAGGTTCATTTTTCTGAGTCAGAATATCTGAGGGTAAGCGGTGCAAAGTCTGCATTTGGAAGCCACTTCACGGAGGAGTCTGATGCACCCCGAATCGTAAGAACCGTTGTGCTAGAGGACTCGACCGTCTTTTTCCCTTGCCTTTGCCCAGGTTTCTGGGTTCTTTGCTGCACACTGGGGTTTGTTTTTTTCCTTTATAAGCAAATATAAGTGTACTCTTTGCAAGTTATGCCCTGTGTCAGCAGTTGAGGTCAGGAGGCATGGTGGAGAAGAAGTGAAACTTTGTTGTGTTGTACCACAGAAAGCAGATTGTGTGCAGACTTGGGAAGTATCTCAAGCCACAGAATCCTTTGCTCCAATGAAAATATAGGGAGGAAACAGACCAAGGTGCTGCTATCCTAATTGAAATAGGAGTGGAGTGCTCCAGACTTCAGCTCACTAAACATCACTCTCATCGCTAACGGACCTTTAAGAATCACAATAGCTCTGTGGAGCAGGTGGAAGATGGCAGACTTACTCCAAATTGTTAGAGACCAAAGTTTTTGCTCTGTGACCAAAGTTTTGCTCTGTGACCTTGGACAAGGTACTCTCTAGCCATAATCATCTACACAAATAAAGGAGAAATATGCAAATTGACCATACCTATGTGACACCCACGAGCCAATCAGGAGTGAGTATGCAAATTAACCTACAAAAGCTGTTGCATTAATTTGCATACAAAGGCAAAGAGTGGCTGGGAGGCGGGGGCAGAGGGAGCTACAGGAGTGATGCTCCAGCTGGGAGAGAGGACTTGCAGGCTCCTGGGGGGCCGGGAGCAAAGCCAGGGAAAGGAAGGCCTATTGCTGCACAAATCTTTGTGCAACAGGCGTCTAGTTTGTAAATAAGAATGTTGTATTTGTCAGGTCAGGGTAATAGCTGTTGTAACAGATAGACCCAAATGCATATACTGGCTCAAACAAAACAGGTGTTTATTATAAGGCAGGCATTTCTGAATGGAGGGTGCTCCTCCTCCACACGGCAATGCAAGGACCCATCTCATGTTCCTACTGTCCCCGTGGGCATGTCGCTGATGAAGGAAAGCATGGAGGTGGCCTGCTTGCTTCTGAACTGCCTCCCACCACACCTAAGAACTAATCGTGTGACCAATCTAGTTGCAAAGGGGGCTGGGAAATGGAGTTTCCCAGCGACAGCCGTGTGTTGTAGAGAGGAGATTGTTTTTTGTGGACAACTGGCTTGTCCTGGCCACACGTATGGTGGTTTCTTGGGTCTCTTCCATTCTCTGATCGTAAGTCTACATTTCTGTCAATCCCCAACCGAGAAAATTCCTACATCCGGGGCCCCTAAACACGGGTTTCCCTGGAACGCAGTCAACAGCTGCTCTCTTTCCCTCTGGAAAAAGGAAGCCAGACTAACAATTTTTATTGAGCACAGCACATTTACCGAGCCGAAGCTTTTCATAACCATGATCTCACTTGATCCCCCTTACAACCCTGTGGTGAAAGGTTTCAGGATTATTGTCCCCATTTTACAGATGGGGAAAACGAGGCTCAGAGAGGAAAAGGGGTCTGCCCAAGACCACATAGGTCATAAGCAAAAGAACTCGGAGTTGAACTCAGAAAATCCTCCTCCTGCCCTCGGGTCTCACTGCCTGTGCATATGTATGCCAACACGTGTGCACACACAGGTATGTACGTGTGAGTGTAGTGAAGTCAGAATTTTCTTTGGGGGCTGGGCACAGGGGACGTGAAAATGCAGGGATAGTGACCCGAGTCCCTAGAAGGAGCCACACGTACTGATTATAAGGCAGCTGGGTATTGTTCTTGCCTGAGGAAGGCCGGTGACGCTGAGGTCAGGACCAAGCCAGGCACGTAGTGGGTGCTTTGATAGACTTCCTGTGCGAACAGGCCTGCGGTGGAGGAAAGGTCTATGAATGTGAGAACGCACGATGAGTCAGGCCCAGTTCCTGTTCTGAAGGCCTTCCAGGAAGTGGAAGGAAGCAACCTTGTGGCAGACACTTTGTGCTCGCACCTTCCGTGTGTCTGACACTCCCTCCGTGAGCCAGGAGGATGAAAAGGACAGGGTTACCCGGCCCCAGTGGAGAGATGAAGAAAGCGAGGCCCCGATGGGTTAAGGTCGTTTGGCGGGACTAGGACCTGGGGCTCCTGGTCCCCAATCTCAGCCTCTTTTCATGCCTCTCGGGGGAGGGAGGAGGCCCTGGGCCGGGCCTCGGTGGCCAGGAAGGGGGGTTGGCAGCGACTGGGTGCTGCTGCTGGGCTCCAGGACATGCTGGCTTCAGGCAAAATTAGGAAATTTGGTTTTACTTCTCTTTCGGAACCTCCCTGTTTTTGCAACGATGGGCGCCAGCCTGGGAGAAAAGCAGTGGGGTTTCCTGACCCGCTGGACGGGACCGAGGGCGGTGGGTCTATTTGGTGCCGTCAGAGACAGAGATACCGATGTCAGCTGGGCATCTCTTGACCACCAAACATGGTGAGAGCCTCCACAGCCATCCGGTCTGAGGGTTCAGACCCCAGCTCTGCCCCTTCACCTCCCGTGGCCTTAGTGACCACATCTGTCCAGTGGGGACCATCTCAGTGCCCACTCCATAGGGCCCCGGTGGAATTAAATGAGGTTCTACCCACAAAGCACCGAGGACAGCTGGAGGTCAGCTCAACCTCAACGAAAGCCCTTCTATCTGGAGTCTCAGGAAAAGGGCATTGAGATGCACCTTTGCACATCTGGGCTGGTGTGGGGTCTGGCGCCTCGTGCCTCCGGGTCCCCGGGCCAGTCCCTGGCCAGGCCTCGCCCCGTGGAGGGGCCCGGGCTCCCGTGGCAGGGCGGCGCTCCCTCCACCACAGACACACTCTGGTAACCCTGGCGTCGTAGCGGCTGACTCAGGAGGGCGGTCAGCTGCTAACCCCGGCAGGAAGCCGGGATCGGTTCTGCTTTCTCGGGACGGGAGTTGGGTCCTCTGATCCCAGCCCCGGGCGCGTGCAGAGGGCGGCGGTTGGGCAAGGAGGTGGGGGCGTGTGCGTGGGTGGTGGGTGCAAGCATCAGCAGCTGGCGCCCCGGGCTGTTCCTCCTGGCACCACGGGCCAGAGCGAGGCAGGAGAGCTGGCGAGAGGCCCCACCTCCTAACGCCATCACATTGGGGGTCAGGTCTTCAATGTATGGATGGTGGGTGGGGGAGGGCCCAAGCATGCAACCATAGCACAGAGCTCACCTCCACTCCCATTTTTCCAGATGGAGAAAGTGAGGCCCAGAACGTGAGAGGGATTCGTCTAAAGTAGGGGTGTCGAACTCAATCAGAGAAGGGGCCAAAATCTAAAATCCAGCCTAAATCGCGGGCCGAATGGTTTACTGAACAGTCATAAACTGACAATGTCATAAACTGACAGCGGAGTGCAGTGATGACAGCGCGGTGTGGGCCACATTGCAAGGCCTGGCAGGCTGGATTTGGCCCGCGGGCCTTGTGTTTGACACATGTGGTAAAGGCAGTGAGAGAGCCGTGACACAGCCTCCATACACTCCCCAGGCATCTGCTGAGCGCCTATTGTGTGCCGGGAGCACCTACTGTGTGCCGGGAGCACCTACTGTGTGCGGGGAGCATGGGATACCGGGACAGATGAGCTCTGCCCTTAGGGGTGTCAACAGAGCGGGGTTCATCTAGCCAGAAGGTTGGCTTTCACATGCACGGGAGTCCATTGCCCCTGACTCGCAAGCACCCAGGACAATGCCCATCCACCCTCCATTCAGCTCAGCAGGTGGGCCCTGGGCCCTTCGGACGGCTCGCTTCCTGTTCAGTCCACGCCGAGCTAGTGCCTGCCCGGTTAGTGCATTCAGCGCACGGGGTCCTGCAGGAGCAGAGAGCGGGCGGCGCTGACGGGGACGCCAGGAAATACTCCGAGAAGGAAGCCTGCTGGTTTTGAGCTGGTTCCAGGGATGAGTTGGCCTCGAGTGCTTGGAGGAGACATTGGCCAGAAATGAAAGCTATCTCCGAGGGGAGAGCAGCGTGAGAGCCTTGAGGAGGAAGGGATGTCTGGGGTGGTGGGCGGAAGCAGGGCGCGGCCGGAGGCAGTCTGGACCCTCTGCAGGGCCTGGCACGTCCCATGAAATTTCCCGGGTGGTCCACGGCAGGCAGCCGGGTCCCCGGAGCAGCATCCTGTGGTCCCCGGGGCCCATCCTCCCCACACTCAGTGCTTAAACTTTCACATCTGGATGGTGGGAGATTTCAGACAGCCTCTAGCTGATGGAGTTGGAGATCCCAGCTTGGCAGAGGGCACCGTGTTCGCAGCGTACTCTCCTGGGCAGTCTGTTCTGTAAACTTTGCTACGGTGGCTTTTTTTTTTTTGACCGAATCATGGGCCCCCTCCCTGACCACGCCCGGGACTTGCTGACGGAGGTAGGCACAGAGGTTGGGAGAAAACGAGGTGTTTCTTCCAGTTGGTTCAGGATGGCACCTGTGGTCGGCCGGCGATGTGTTTACAAGGAGGGAGAGGGACCGGCCGCTGGCTGTGCAGGGCTGGGCGTTCAAGTTTCCACTGGCCTCCCAGCCCGGCGGGGGGCGGGCTGGCTGATGTCAAGGGCCGGCCCTTAGGGAGCGTGTGCGATCTCCAGCCTTGTTTATGGCAGGCTGGACTCCGAGGGGGGCCTCTTCGGCTGTCAGGGATGTGGGTCACGAAGAAAAAGGGGGTTCCTGGGAGGTAAACGGAGCAGCCGCCTGCTGGGTGGAAGCAGAGACCCCGCTGCTCCCAGGGAATTGATTGGAAACCTGATTCGGGACCTCAGAAAGGCCACAGGCCTGCTCCGAGCCTCAATTTCCCCCGCTGCATCTTGGGGATCGTAGAGGGGCCTTGCTCACAGGAGCCGTGTTGTGTGGTTCAGGCGAGATCGTGGGCGGCACAGCATTGGGGCTGAAACCCAGAACACAGGGACTGGGAGCCCTGAGCTGGGAGGGGCGGGGGCATGCCAGGGGTAGGTGGTGGTGCCCACGCCTTGCCCCCGGTTTCCTGTGCTGGCAGAGAGCACAGCACGGCCGGGCGGCGGCCTAGGACGGCCAGCCCCGCCCCTCCCGGGGGAAGCGGGCCAGGCTGGCCTGAAGGGGCCTTTCTCTGGCTGTTTTTCTCTCCCCTCCCGTGGAAAGCCGCAGGCATGGAGGAAATCAGGAGCAGGGCTCCGGGGAAGGGCAGGGCGGCTTTCCGGAGCCTGGCTGGACGGTGCCCTCACCTCCCCATCGCTGATTCCTGGCCTGGGGCCTGCTGGGTGGCTCCGGGGCAGGCTGGCTGGCTTCCTTGTTCATTAAATGCATTGGGGTGACAGGTTAATACCATGGCCTAGGTTTCCAGGCTTCTGGTCACTGCATAATCTGGGTCCTCTCCCAGCTCCGGGGCCTCCCATTTCCCAGTGCCCCCTCCTCCCTCCTCCCTCCTCCCAGGAGCCTGAAGGAACCGGTAGCTTTCTCTCCCAAGACTGGGCTGAGCTTCTGCCCAGTCCTGTCCCCGTCAGAATGGCCTTCTGGGGTCTGCTTGCCCCTCTCGGAGGGATCACAGCAAACTCGTTGGAAACGTGGGAGCTGGGGCCAACGGTCCCATTTTACAGCCATGGAGACTGAGGCCCCCGAGAGAGGCCGTGTGCTCACTCCCTTTTCTCTGCCAGCCAGCCTCTTTCTCTGCCTTTGGCGGGCACCCCTCTTCCCCAGCTCTCCTGCTCACCCCTGGCCCCCCTCCCCCCTGCAAGCTGGGGCCCAGTGTGGGTCCTGCGGGGTCCGTGCCAGCCTCAGGACGCGGTGACAGGCAGGCGGGTGTCAGGGAGGGAGCCCGGCCCCCGCGGGTGGCGGAGTGAGACAGGGTGGCACTCGCCGCTGCCGCCCACAGAGCCGAGACGCAGCGTCAGCCACCTGCTCGGGCCAGATGTTCTAGAAACGTCTTCCGAGGAAGCCCGCGACGCCCGAACCCGGATACCCGGATGGGATCGTGTGGTCCCTCCTGTCTGGGGACACTGGCCCTCACTGAGCGCCACCGGGGGCTTGTGGGGACGCGCTGTGTTCGGGCAGCCGCCCCCGGATGGCCCTGGACACACCCGGGGCCTCGAGGCTGTGTCCACACAGAGTCGGAATGTCCCTGGGGATGTGGGTCAGTCCCCAAAGTGCATATGCATCCCCCTCTCCCCCACATAAACCCGGGGAACATCCCAGCTTCCAGCTCCAAGCTTCCAGCTCCCGGCTCCCAGCTCCCGGCTCCTGGCTCCCGACTCCTGGCTCCCAGCGCCAAGCTCCCAGCTCCCGGCTCCCGGCTCCCTGCTCCCTGCTCCCTGCTCCCTGCTCCCGGCTCCCGGCCCCCGGCCCCCGGCTCCCGGCTCCCGGCTCAGAAAGGCCCGGGAAGGCTCGGCGTTCGCCGTGGCGGGCTGGTGGCCAAGGCGGAGGCCGGGAGGGGATGGCCTGGCCCACCCAAGGGAAGCATTCAGGGCGCTGCTTATCGTCTGCATTCTTCCTCCCCGGCCTTGGCTGTGCTTTCTGTCCCCACCCTGGCCTCCCTTCCTCCTTTCTCTCTTGATTTATGTCCTCCCGGACCCACCAGCCTCCGCGCAGATGCATTTCCCCCTCCCTTCCACACAAGCCAACAGACTGACAGACAGACAGACCTGCGAGCCAGGGCACTGGGCAGCTCCCCGCCCCCCCCCCCCCCCCCCCGGCTCAGGGGGGCGGCCCCACCTGGAAGGGGCCGGAAGGCAAGGGGTTAAGGTGGACGCTGAGGACGTGTCTGCTGAGGCTGATGAGAGGAAGTGACCCCGGGGCCTGGGGAAGGAGGTGACCGCTTATCCTGTGTGACTTCTGGCAGCTGACCCGGCCGGGGTGAGGGAGCAGGGGCTGCTCCGTTCAGCTCAGAAAAAAAAAAAAAAAAAAAAAAAGGCTCATGGACCGCCTGGGCTTTTCTAGAAGTTCTGCTGGTGGTGGGGGTAGGGGTGGGGCAGGAGAAAGAGGGGTGATCTGCTCTGGAAAATAACCAGACATGGGGGGAGTTTATTTACAATTATTTTATTTCCGAGCTGCGACGCGAGGGCTCAGGGGACCTGAGAAGGGATGCCCCCGCCCCCACCGCCTTCACCAGGCACAGGATTCTGCCCACTGTGCTCGCCGTAACCTTCCTGTGCCTAGTACAGCGCCTGGCACACCGCAGAGAGCTATATAATTAACGGAATGAAGAGGGGGAAAAAGAGTTTCTGATGGAGAGCCGGGATCCAGACGCGATGCTGTCTGACTTCAGAAGGCGTTCTCGCCAGACCTCCCGTGGACTCTTTGCACAGGTAGCATGACCCGCCTGCCCCGGTTCGCCTAGCACCCTGGTGGGCACACCGCGGCTCGAGAGCCACCTGCGGCTCTTTGGCCCCCGGAGGGTGGCTCTTCCACAAAATACCACGGCCTGGGCGCGTCTATGCGGAAGAAGTGGCGTGAGAAGAAGTTTACGTTTACAAAAGCTGGTTCTCCAAAGACACGTCCATCGTCGTGCTGTCGGTAGTTGGCTCTGTGGACGGATGAGTTTGCCGACCACGGGGAGTAGAGAAATCTGGTTTGCGTGCTGAAGGTCGGGCATCTCGGGACACCCCAGGGTCTGCACCCCGTGGATGCGAGTCCGTGTCATCCTCACGCCGACCCGAGTGCAGGTGGAGAGAAGGAGTCTCTGTGACCCTCACGGCAGGTGCAGGGCCGGGCAGCGTGGGGACCTGGGGCTTCGGCGCTCAGCTGCCCGGGCCACCTGCCTTATCTGTCCCTCGAGGGCGGCTGAGCTTCCGCCCCTCCAGCCTCTCCAGCAAGTGTTTAGGATCCTGGCGTTTCCTCTGGGCTGGAAGCAGCTCTGTGTGTGTGTGTGTGTGTGTGTGTGTGTGTTTGGGGGGGTGCAACTTTCTCAGCAAGACCCTTCCCGGGTCAAAGTTCGAGCTCTGCCGTGAGGACGGTGACAGCATGGCGATTGGGGGGGGGGGGGGAAGAGGAGGGAGCGTGTCCCTCCTCCCCCAGGGCCTGGGAACTGGGTGGGATCTCACATTCCCAACGACCTGGCTGCTGGCAGCAGCGCTCACCCTTTTCGTCAACGGCCTGGGCCGGAGCCAGGGCATTCCAGAACCTTCGCGAATGCCCAGGGTGCGCGCCTGTGCCCGGGCTGCCTCCTGTGCAGGGTGCAGCCGGGGCGGCTCGGGGCTCCGGGATCTCCCGGGGGTCCTCCTGGCGGCACAGGCCCCTGCAAACTGCCCCCCTCCACGTGCCCCGGAGCCTGGCGTGTGAGGTGGGTGAGTCGGGTCTGAGGGCTCAGAGGTGGGATGGTAGATGTGGGCAGCCTACAATGCTGCCAGCCCGGTGCTCAGGCGGGGTCAGGGGGTGCAAAATGTAGGAGGATCCAGAGTGGGGGGGTCCCTCGCGGGTAAGTCATAGAAAGTCAAGGGTAGTCCGGGCGATGGAAGACGTGGGCCCTGGTGTCAGAATAGCCCCAGTTCAAGGTGCCACCTCTGCCCCTTTCCTAGCCGTGGGATCTCGGGCTTGTGGTTTTGCGTCTTGGTGCCTCAGTTTCCACATCTGCAAAATGGGGATGCAAATCCCCACCTTGAAGGTTTGCTCCGAGGAGAGGCGCCAGGGACCCTGTCAGCGCCCGGTGAGTGGGGGGTCAGTGCCATTGCCCCCAGCGTCTCCGTTTCTGTCCCTCTCACTCCGGGGCTGCACCCCAGGACCCTGGGACGGCGGAGGACTTCTGAGTCCCCAAAGGGAGGCCTTGCTGGTGAGGTGCAGGGGAGGCTCGGGGGGGAGAGGGAGGGATGCTACCTGAACGCTTGCCTCAGCCATCAGCCCATTGAAGAGGCTGGGTCCATTCGAACGCAGGCTCTGGACTCCCTGGGACCCGAGTTCGAGTCCTGCTTCCACCTGGTGCTGGCGATCTGATCAGGTTCCTTTCGGCACCTCATTATCTGCTGGGAAGTGGGTATTAGGAAGTGGTTCCTTTCAGCACCTCATTATCTCGCTAGCCACGGTTTGCCCACCACTTGCATAGTGCTTTGACGCACCAGGTATGCTTCAAAACTTGGCCAGGGCAAACTCATTTAATCCTCGCAACAGTCCTGTGAGTCAGCGGAAGGAACTGAGGCACAGAGAGGCATGGTGACTTGTGTAAGGTCACACAGTTGGTGAAGGGCAGGGGAGGGGTTTAACCCAGATGGCCTGGAACCGGATGTTTGCCTTTTTTCTATGGTTTATGTTTGTTACCTGTTTCCCTACCCCCACCTCCCCTCCAGGGAGGGACCCGATCTTTGTCCCCAGGGCCCAGCTCTGGGCTTGGCGCATTATAGCTGCTCAATAAACATTTCCTAGAAGACGGGAGGGAGAATTGCCGGGAAGCGAGGGTCCTTGGCTTTGAGCTTTCCGCTGCTGAATGTCAAGGCCGTCTTATTGGAAGTTTCTCCTCCGCTTCCTGGAGGTTTGAGTCAGCCTGAGAGGGGCCCTGTCCCCCTGCTCCCCACCCCCACCCCCCTTCTCTCCCTCGCCCTCCAATGGGGCCTCTGTTCTCCGACCTCTCCCAGGCTAAGGTGCCAAACCGCACTCCTGGAACCCCGGGCCCATGCTGAGCGCACTTCCTCCCCCCACAGGGCCTCCTCAGAGGGGAACGCTGGGGGCTGGAGACAGGAAGCTTCCAGAAAAGGATGGTCTGGAGGCAGCCAGTGAGGGACCTGGGCGGGGCAGCCCTGGGCCAGATGTGCTCAGGCCTCAGGGCTGCTCGGGGCCTGAGCAGAGGGGACAGGAGGGGACGGGGAAGGGGTCCTGAGGCCGAGGCCTCCAGGGGTCTCCAGTTCACCCAACATCCCTGGCACCCACCCTACTCTGAGCAGTCCCAGTGCCCTGCCGAGTCCTCCTGGGACCCTAACGGTGTGGACGGCACCGGGGCAGCAGCGGGAACACATCCCCAGTTTCTCCTCTCCTGACAGTAATAAGTAATCCAGACTGTGGCAGGCCCCAGGCCAAGCATGTCACCAGCCCTGTCTTCTTGACCCCTCCCAAGGCTCAGAGAGGTGAAGTAACCAGTGCGAGGTCACACAGCCCGAATGGGCTGGAGCTGGGATGAAAACCTAGCTCTAAGTGATACCTGATAGATCCTCCCTTCCTCCAGTTGATGGACAGACATAAACTCCACCTGCAGCCAGACATTCCTGAGCACTGAACCACCCATCAGCTCCTGCCAAATGCCCTACGCCCCGGATTCCTAAATTCCTAGGTCCCTGATCATAGGCCTTCCATGAAACCACCCATCAGCGTGTGCTGAGTGCCCTAAGCCCTGTCCTCTATCCTCCCCTTAAAAGTACATGGACCCCGGCCCTCGCTCTCTTCCTCTCTCTCTCTCTCTCTCTCTCTCTCTCTCTCTCTCTCTCTCTCTCTCTCTCTGTCGGGAAGGCAGCCAGCAGGGGGGTACCCTTCTCTTCAATAAAGCCTGTGTCCTGGCATCCCGGACTCCGGCCCCCACTCCATGTCATCTTTCAATACCTAACATGATTCCGGAGACAATCAGGAGAGGAGTCAGAAGCCCAGACTGGCGCTCCTGATTCTGCGACTGGCAAAGGCCCCTGGCCCAGAGTGGGGCCTGCCTCGGGCCGGCCTGCAGGGGGTGGGTTCTTAACTTCCCGCAGTAACGCTTTCACAAACGCGTCCAGGCGATGCGAGAGGACGGTTTAATAAGCTGGGGAGAGCGAACCAAGGGAGGGAGGGAGGGCCTAGGGCGTAAGAACAACAGGACAGCTTAGGCCCATGGTCGGCACACCGTGGCTTGCGAGCCACCTGCGGCTCTTTGGCCCCTGGAGGGTGGCTCTTCCACAAAACACCACGGCCTGGGCGAGTCTATATTGAAGAAATGGCATTAGAAGAAGTGCAAGTTTAAAAGATTTGGCTTTCCAAAGAAATGTCAATTGTTGTCCTGTTGACATTTGGCTCTGTGGACGGATGAGTTTGCCGACCACTGGCGTAGGCGGGCTGCTCTGGCTCCCTGGGAAGTCAGGGCCGCGGGGGCCTCGGAGGCAGGTTCAGGGATTAGCCTGGGACGAGCTGCCGCTGCCCATGGCTCCCCTGGATGCAAGTCTCACGAGGACGACCCTTTGAGTTTAGGAGATGGAAGAAGAGAGGAGGGGGGGTGATCTTCATAGAATATTCACTAGCTTCTCCAGCTGGGCCCTTGCAGGGCTGTTGTCTCCACTGATTGGCCAGCGCCAGAGCAGGGGGAAGCAGCTGGCCCTGGCGTCTCCACCCTCGTTTTGCTCATTTGCTGGTCTTAGAGCTGAAATCCCGCGGAGGCCTGGAGGTTATCTCTAGGGAGGTGACCTTCCGTATCTGGCTGTCGATGGCTCAGGCAATTTATTTGCTCAGCTGTCTCCGTTTCTTCACGCCAGGTGCCAAGGAATTTTCCTAGCTTCTTGCCATCCTGCTTCAGCCCTGCTCACTACTCTCTTGCTGGGTCACGTGGGGAAAGATCACCAAAGGTGGCTGAATCAGTTTGCTCGTCTGTGCAATGGGAATAAGGGGGCCGTGGCGTTGTTGGGGACCCTGACCCTCCAGGGGGCAGGCTTTCCTTCATCCCGTTCCTTCATCTTCATGGAGCACGGGTGGGGGGGACCACCTCGAAGTCCCAGAAAGGCTGTTGTCCCTTTGCATGCTTTCACGCCCTGGGCTGACAGAGTTGAGGCACCGGCTTGATTTCCCACCCAGGGGCTTGAATCAAGTGGAAACAGGCTTTGCAGGGGCTCTCGCAAAGGATGTGGGGGTGCCGGGAAGGGAGACCGGGCTGAGCTGAGGTGGAGGGACCGTGGCTACGGCTTCCTCATCCGGCCGGGGCCGCGTGTGGTCTGGGAGGAGGCGGCAGAGCGGGACCGCAGGCTGCTGCCTGGCATCCAGACACCCTCCAGACTCATCTCTGAGCTCTGGTGACTTCCAGGAACACTGGTCTGTGCTTTGGTTCAGAACCCGCGAATTGCACTCACCCTGGTCTCTCCCCGCCCTCAGGCCCCACCCCCGGCCATTGTGGGGAGAGGACCCTGCCTGCACTCACAGATAACATCGCTATCTGGTTTTTTCTATGCCGACATCTGCTGGGCGCCTACGGTGGGCTCCGGGGCCTGTGTCCGTATCATCGTTCCATGACGCTCACGCTAACTCTGGGAGAAGGGAGGCATGGGATCAGCCCCAGGTTACAGATGGGCACACGGAGGCTTGGAGAAGAGAGCTCATTTGTCCATGTTCACCGAACTAGGAAGGGCCGTGGAACGTGAACTCCCAAGAGTGGGCCCCTGAGCGGGTCTGCCTCGGGCCAGCTGGCTGTGGGTGGGCCCTTGGCTTCGGGTGGGACACTTTTCACAGCCCGAGTCCGGGTGACATTGGGGGTGCGTTTGCTAAAGCTGGGGGCAGTGAGACACAGGAGGGCCTCAGGTAGAGGAAGCAACAGGAGAGGCCCCATGGGGCTCACTGGGGAGTCAGGGCAAACGGGGCCTTGCAGGCAGGTCCGGGGGTTAGCCCAGGACGAGCTGCTGCTGCCCATGGCTCCCCTGGTTGCATGTCTATGGGGGTCCCCCCAAGTTTAGGGGGTGCACGCTGTGGGGGAAGGGAAGGCACAGGCCTGTGGGTCATTTGTCGTGAGGGTTTTATCTCTCTCCTGCAGGCAGGAATCTTCGCGAAGATAGCAGGGGAGGGTGTCAGCGGAATATTCGTCAACTTTCCCAGATGTGTCCTGTCAGGGGCATGACCTCTGCTGATTGGCAGCTGGTGCGAGGGTCCCTGGCCCACCTGGCATAGCTGATTTTCGGGGCCTGGAGGGCCATTACCTTAGGGCAATGACCTTCTGCACCAGCCGTGGGCTCGCCTATCTCAGTGCCCGCATCCCACGTGCTCAGGCATTTTCCTAGCTTCTTACTATCCCGCCTCAGCACAAACCCTCAGCGTGCAGGCTCCAGGCCCACGCTGGGAGATACAGAATATATCTTTCTTAAAAAATATATTTCTATTGATTTCAGAGAGGGAGAGAGAGAGAGAGAGAGAGAGAGAGAGAGAGAGAGAGAGAGAGAGAGAGAGAGAAACATCAACGAGGAGCAAGACTCATCCATCGGCTGCCTCCCACACGCCCCACACCGGAGATCCAGCCCGCCACACGGACATATGCCCTGACCGTGACTTCCTGGTTCGTAGGTCGATGCTCAACCACTGAGCCACACCGGCCCGGCGAGCAGCTGAGAACTCAGAAGCAGGAAGTCGTGCGATGAGGTGTGCATTTTCAAAAGCCCTCGCCAGCTACTGGGGGGGGGAAATAAACTCACGGTGGCAGCTAGGGGCTGTCGTAGTCATCCCGGGAGCAGCAGTGACGAGGCGTGTGAGCTGTTTATGGGACCGTGGGTAGGATCTGACAGATATGGGGTGTGGGAGGGGGAGGCAGGGGCAGTCTGAGCTCTCCCTCAGGGTCTCAGCAGGACACAAGCTACCCATTCAGATGGGGTGAATGGTGAGAAGCTGAGGAAAGGGGGGGGGGGCATAGAAAGCGTGGGCAGTGTGAGGGACACTGCAGCGATCCCAGGTCTAAGGTGCACGGAGACCCTCCTGTCCTAGGCCGAGGGGCCGAGGACAGAGCAGTCACAGCCACCCTGGGGCAGGGCCGTGGTCCGCAGAGGGAGACCCTGCAGGAAGGGCGCTGGGAGAGTGAGCGCCTGGGCTCACTGTCCCACTGCCCTGCGTCCCCCACTCCTAGAGGTCAGAGGGCAAGGAGCCCCCTGGGGTCACTCCTGGGGGCCGGCGGGCGGAGCCCAGAGCCGCAGGGTGTGAGTGTGGGGACAGCACCCAGGGGAGGAAGGAGGGGCGCTCTCCGGGGGGCACGCGAGGCATTGCAGATGTTGGGGTGTCCCGCTTCTGGGCTCTCCCCAGACACTGAAGGTTTCGGGGGGCCCCTGCCTCTGAGCAGGTGGGCTGTCCAGGCCCAGAGGCATAAGCTCCGGGGCTCGCCGACGCCTGCACACACCCAGCCTCGGCCAGAAGGAAGCGGGCAGCGGGTGAGGCCGCCGGTGACTCAGCGTGACTCCCGGTGTGGGCGTGGGACCGGGAGGAAACGCTCCCAGCACAGAGCTAATTCTGTCTGGGGCCGGCGGCCAGGCGCACCGCTGGAGCAGCAGCTGGCGCTGTGTGGTTTTGGGGCCTCGGGGAGCCTCAGAGCTGGGGATCCAGGGACTGGAGGCCTGGGGGGTTTCCTGGAGACACCTGGGGTGGGGACCTGGGAGGCCCCTTTTCTCTGCCCTGAGGAGTGAGGCACTGGGGATGGACCAGGCGGGAACCGGGCAGGGAGCAGGGACATTGCTGGGGAGAGGCGGGCGGTGGGGACCGGGATCGGGATGTCTGGAAGGCTCTGGAACGGCTCCGCCGCTGCCTGAGGCTGTGCCCTTGGACCAAGAGGAACAGCAAGGGGGTCAGGGAGTCTGGTTCACATCCTGAGCGGATGCCTGGAGGCTGTGGGAGCCTGGCCGGCCACCCACCCGCTGAGCGAGCTCCCCCTCCACCTGTGCGCGGAGGAGGCGCCATGCAGAGGCCTCCGGGGTGGGGGGCGCCAGGCGGGGTGTCCCAGGCTCTGGGGGTGCGCCCACCACAGCCCAGACAGCCCAGGGTACCCCTCCGGGTGGCTCAGGGAGGTCCACGCGCTCCCTCCTGACCTCACTGTCCCCAGCTCCAAAATGGGGTGCCCTCCGAGGGGCCTCGCAGCCCCTCAAAGCCCTTTGGAGGCTGAGACACACAGAGGCGGGGCCTCCGTGCTGTCAGGGTGGGCAGGGGTGCGGGTAAAAGGGAACTGGAGCCAGGCCACACCCTGGGGAAGGGCCTCCGGGGCTCCCCGAAGGTTCCCACGCCCCGGGGCCAGCTGAGGAGCGTCTGTGGGCTCCCACAGGGTGGCTGATGAGGTGCCTGGGGCCCAGGGCCGCCACCAGGGGAAGTTAGTGCCATCTGCCCCGAGAGCAGCAGGTGGGGAGGGCCAGCTCGGACAGCTGGGCACACAGGTGAGTGATGTGGGCAGGTGAGGAGTGGCTGAGCCTCTCAGAGGGGAGGGTGGGAGAGAAGGAGGGACAGGGTGACAGAGAGAGAAGACAGACAGGGAGACTCCACAGAGAGAGAGAGATAGAGGAGAGAGAGGAGAGAGAGAGAGAGAGAGAGAGAGAGAGAGAGAGAGAGAGAGAGAGGCAGAGAGGAGACACATGGAGAGAGAGGCACACACAGAAATCAGGCAGAGACAAGAGAGACATAGGACAGACTGACACGGACAGACAGCTGTGGTTGGGGGGTGGTGTGTGTGCAAGGAGCTAGCTGTGCGACCTGGGAACATTACTGACCCACTCTGGGCCCCGGTTTCCTGGTTTGTAATCGTGCTTAGACCCGTGCCGGGCCTGCAGACAAAACTTAACAAAAACTAAGCAGGGAACATCGGTCTCAGGGTTTTGCTCTCGGTGGTGGGAGGACCAGACGCGACCTTGAGTGGGTCTGCGGGGCTGTGGGCAGGGCGGTGCCATCCACAGTGGGACCTTCTGCCTGTGACCATCTGGTCCCCGGGATTCAGTGAGCCAGGCGCTGCCCGAACAGAACCCCAGGCAGGGGTTTGGGGTGCCGGTTGTTGGCTTTGGGTGTCTGTGGACCTCGGGAGGGGAGAGGAGGGGCCGATATAATGACGCCCCTCTGTCCATCTCCATCTGCGTCGCCGCTGGCCTCCAGCAGCCCCGCACGGCTCTCCTTTCCTTTCCTCTCAGCCCCGCTCTCTGCTCCCCCTCCTCCCGTTTCCGCGCCCACAGAACCACGCTAATGGGTTCAATGTGTATCCTAATGGGTTCCACGTGTATCTTGTGATTCCACCATGTTCTCGCAAAAAAAAATAAAATCAAATCGAGAAACATGCGTGTGGCTGCTTGCACACGCGTGTTTCCAACGGGCTCCGTGCTGGGCGGGCAGGTGGCTTCAGGATGCTTGCATCCCGCCTTGTGGTACTTGCCCTCTATAATCTGTCGCTTCTAACAGCTGCACAGCATTCACCCGCCCTCTCTCTTCCAGCCCCAAGGGCCATCGGGTGGTAGGTACCTACCCAGGACCGCTCTGTACTAATTTTGCAATTTCTGTGAGTCTGTACTTATTTCCAGAGTAAAGTCAAAATAAAAAAAAAAGTCACAAAAAGATAGGAGTCTAGAGATTGTCCCCCTCCCAGCCCTGATTCCGGAAGCTCATCTTTTTCTCGCTGCGTCATCCTCCTAGCAGCCCTGAGAAGCAGGTGGGGGGGGGGCACATATTATTATTCCCATTTTACAGATCGCACAACTGAGGCTCGGAGAGGGGAAGCGACTTGCTCCGGTGTCCCAGCCCATCTCCTGCCTTTTGTACCAAATCCTCCCTGGCAGCCCCTCCTAGGCGCCTATGGGAGCCGTCCAAGGAAAGACCGGGCACGGCTGGCCTGGGGGGTTGGTCTGTCCCAGGAGCCTCCGAGAAGACCAGCGCTAGGCCCCAGTTCCAACCCGCGTGTGAGTTCAGGGTCACAGGAAGACTCTAGGAGCCCAGCCTGGACACCCCATCTGCTCCCCGGGCTCTCCGGGGAGCTGAGGGCGGCGGAGGGACCGGCTGATCCCAGGATCACCTGCCCCTGTAGGGCTGTAACAGACGGTGCTGCCTTCGGCAAATGATTCCCGCCTGTGCCCCGGACCCCAGCCAGGCTGTCCCGAAAACTGGGGAAGGGGGATTCCTCGAGGGGCTGGGAAAAAGATCTGAGTGAGGAGGTGTGCCCGGAGGGTGGGGCGCCGGGAAAGGTGTGAACAGACATGGCCAAGGCAATGGCCCCTGCTCTCTTGGGGTGCCCTTAGGACACCCGCTCCCAGTGAGAAGCGCCCTTGAGAATGCAGGGTAGGGGGCCCCACTGCTTCCCCTGCAGAGCGGAGCTGCTTCCTCATTCTTGAAAAGTTCAGGTCCTACCATGGCTCACATTTCCCTTTTTGAATTGGCCACAAGGAAGCCCTGAATCACATTTGCAGGTCAACAGCAGCAATGCCATGGACCCTGCTGGTCTGCAGGTTTTCAAATGGGTTTGGGTTGGTCCTTATGTCTATAGCTATTATACTGGATATTTGTTTTAGTACCTTATAATAAACTAGAGGCCCGGTGCACTAATTCATGCACTAGGGGGGTCCCTCGGCCTGGCCTGCAGGATCAGAGAAGCAAAATCCTTGCCTGTGCTGCCCTTGACCTGCCCTTGGCCCCAGAGCTGGGTGATGAGTGGGTGGGAAGCCTGGGTCCTCTGGCCTTCCCCGCCCCTTCCACCTTCCCAGGCGAAGGCCATTGTAGGAGGGAGTTAAAAGCGGAAGCCTGCCCAAACCGGTTTGGCTCAGTGGATAGAGCGTCCGGTTGGGGACTGAAAGGTCCCAGGTTCGATTCCTGTCAAGGGCATGTACCTTGGTTGCGGGCACATCCCCAGTAGGGGGTGTGCAGGAGGCAGCTGATCTCTCTCCTCCTCTCTGTAAAAAAAATCAATAAAATATATATATAAAAAAAAAGAGTGGAAGCCTAAGAAATAGTCATCATCATCATCATAATAATAACAACAACAAAAAAGAACAGTGATAAAAAAAAAAAATAACAGCCTAGTTACCCAGTAACAATCCTGTTCTAAGTGCTTTGCAGGGGACGTTTAATCCCCTCAACCATTCCTAATGATTGTGGTCATGCCCATTTCATAGATAAGACAACTGAGGTGCAGGGAGGGTCATGGGAAGTTCCTACAGACCGAGGCTTTGGGTGCGTGGCAGCCCAGAATCGGTGTCCTTGACCGTTCACCCCAGGACCGCCTCGTCTGGGGGCAGAAAGGAGCTCGGGGCAGGAGGGATGTCTGTGGGGACAGACAGAGGACAGGCCACGTGCAAGCTTGTGGCTGGGGTCCCTGCCCAGGGAGAGCCGAGGAACTGGGGTGTATGTGTGTGTGTGGTGGAGGGCGGGGGGAAGGGTCTGGGAGGGAGGACACATACCAGCTGGGGACACTGACTCACTCAGCTCTCAGGGGGAGGGGGGAGGGGGGAGCGGGCAGACATGTCAGCGCCACCCTGTGCCGGCCCAGCCTGGCCCCCCTTCAGAGATGGAAAGAGGTGGCCCCTGACCTCGAGCTGCTCCCAGCCCAGCCGGAGAGCCAGACGGGACGTCATCTGAGTCCCCAGAGCGTCCCTGCAGACGCCGCAGCGCCAAGTGCTGGGTCCTGAGTCCCCGCTCCTCTCCACCCTCCTCCAGGGGCTCAGACACCGCCCCCCGCCCCCCAGGATGACCGTCAAACTGGGGGCATGCTGGGAGGTGGGGCCCACCCTCCTCCCTTCTTCCATCATCTTTTTCGTTGATGTTGTTGTTAGTCCTCAAACGAGGCTGTTTTTCTAAAGATCGTAGAGAGTGTGGAAGGGAGGGGGAGAGACACAGAGAGAGAAACGGCGACGTGAGAGAGACACAGCAATTGGCTGCCCCCCACACGATCCCCGACCGGGGACGGAGCCTGCAAGGGAGGTACCTGCCCTGGACCGGAATCAAACCCGGGACACTTCAGTTCTGTAAGACGGCCGCTCTATCCACGGAGCCAAACCGGCGAGGGCTCCTTCTGTCATCTCAGAATTGCCCTTCAGGCTCAGCTAATGGGTCAAAACGGGAGCCTCCTGGGGCCTGAGGAAGCCTGGACTCCCAGGCCGGGGAGCACCCCTGCCTGGCCGGGGAGCACTTCTTCGGCCTGGCACCTGGCAACCCCCTGTGAGCTCCGCGGAGGCCCCTCCTTCGCCTCTCCCTGCTTCCCGCCTGGGACGGGGAGGTGATGACGGGAGCGCAGGCAGCCCTCCTGCTCTGAGAACCATTTCCTTGTCCCTGGGGCCTGCACAGCCAGGCACAGGGGATGGATGGGGACGCCCAGCCATCACATCACGATGTGGGGGCAGCATGGAGCAATGGAAAGATCCCTGATTCTGCAGACGGGGCTCCAGTCCCGGCCCTGCCACCTCCTGCCGGGAGGCCTGGGCACCTCTGGAATCTGCTCCCAGCTCCAGCTCGGAGTCCCTGGAGCCCAGGGTCCGCCCTCCATGGAGTTTTACAAGTAGCTCTTGTTGCATAAAACCAGGTGCAATAAAATGTAACCTCGCGTCCCTGAAGGACCGGCGGTGAATTTAGATGGAGGGAGGCTGGAGTGATGGGTGATGGAGAAGCGGTGGGCAGTCTGGCCCGACTCAGACATCCACCTGCTCGGAGCCCGTTTGTCAGGATGGGAGGAGCCTGGGTGGTGGGAAGTGCAGGGATATTTGGGGTGCCAGGGTCCTGGGTTCAAATTCCAGCTCAGCTGCTCGTGAGCGGAGTCACCTCAGGCTCGTTGCTTTGATTCCTTTTCTGTAAATCGGGAGTGGCAATAAGAGGAGTGTGCAGGTGCTGTGGCTCTGAGACCACCCCTGCCTCCTGTTCCCCCTGCAGGCGCTTCCAGCTGTGCACGGAGACTGACGGACGAGCCGAGGACCCACCCCGGAGAGCGTTGGACACCTTAACAGAGAACAAACGGTGAGGGACTCCTGGGGTCTGAGTTCATCTCTCCACAGGCGCCGTTGGGGCCCACGGGCAGTGCGGGAGCCCTCGGAGCTGTCCCCTGGGCCTGGGACATGGCTGGGGCCGAGTCCGTGGCCCCATGCCCCTCTTCTCCAGTGCCCTCAGCATCGTCACTCCCCGTTTCTCCGTGATCACGGGATGGCGGATGGATGTTTGTCTCCCAAGCTAGACTGAAAGGGATGGGGAGGGCTCCAGAGAGGCAGCCGAACGCGGTTGTCCAGAGGGCAGATTCCGAAGTCAGGTTCACGCCCAGCTGGAGGGCCTCGGACCAATCACCTCTGTACGTTCTCGGCGCCTCCGTGGCCTCCCCTGTAACACGGGGTCCCTCGCCCATCGACCCCGCTGAGCGTTTGCAAGGATGAAGAACAGTGTGTACAGGTCAGGGCTTCAGGATGGTCCTTGGTGGGTAGGAGGTGCTGGCCGGCTCATTGGTTAAGTAAATAAAATGGCAAAACAGGAAGCCGTTAGAATAAACCGGCGAATAGAATAGAATCAGGGGCATGGAAAGGGAGTGGGTTGATGATCCTCAGGGGGAACGGGGTTTGGGGTGGGGGTGCAGGAAGAGACTGGACAAAAATCGTACACCTATGGATGAGGACAGTGCGGGGAGGTAAGGGCAGAAGGTGGGGTGGGAACCGGGTGGAGGGGAGCTGTGGGGGGGAAAGGAGAAACAATTGTAATAATCTGAACAATAAAGATTTATTAAATTTAAAACAACACACACAGGAAGTAGTTACCCTAAGGAACTGGCCTTGTGCCTTGCCAGGGAGGACCAGGTCGGGCTTGCTGATATTGGTTGGCCTCTCTCTCTCTCTCTCTCTCTCTCTCTCTCTCTCTCTCTCTCTCTCTCTTTAATAATCTTCTAGTCTTTTCTTTTTTAAAAAATTTATTGATTTTTTTTTTTTTTTTAACAGAGAGGAAGGGAGAGGGATATAGAGTTAGAAACATCGATGGGAGAGAAACATCGACCAGCTGCCTCCTGCACACCCCCTACTGGGGATGTGCCCGCAACCAGGGAACATGTCCTTGGCCGGAATCGAACCCGGGACCCTTGAGTCCTCAGGCCGACGCTCTATCCACGGAGCCACACCGGTGAGGGCTTGGTTGGCCTCTTGAAGGCAGTCCCTGTCCCGGCTCCTCTCACAGCCTCTCCGTCTCGGTCTCCCCTCTGCAGAGCATGGACGGGGGGGACGGCAACGCGTCCTACCTTTATGAGGACGATTACCTCGACGGCTCGGAGGCCATCGTGATCCTGGAGGAGTTCCAGGCCCCGGACGCCGGCGGCGGGGCCTTCCGGATCTTCCTGGTGGCGGCCTACAGCGTCATCTGCTGCCTGGGCATCCTGGGCAACGGCCTGGTGATCTTCGTGGCCGCCTTCCAGGTGAAGAAGACGGTGAACACCATCTGGTTCGTCAACCTGGCCGTGGCCGACCTCCTGTTCAACCTCTTCCTCCCCTTCCACATCGCCTACGTGGCCCTGGGCTACCACTGGGCCTTCGGGACGGCGCTGTGCAAGCTCAGCAACTTCCTGCTGCACCACAACATGCACACGAGCGTCTTCCTGCTGGTGGCCATCAGCGTGGACCGCTGCGTGGCCGTGGCCCTGCCCGTCTGGTCCCAGAACCACCGCAGCGTGCGGCTGGTGTGCGCGGCCTGCGTGGCCATCTGGGCGCTGGCCTCCCTGCTGAGCGTCCCCTCCCTCGTGTTCCGGGACACGGTGCTGGTGCAGGGGAAGGTCGTGTGCTTCAGCAACTTCAGCCTGGCCGAGGCGGCGGCGGCGGCCGCCCCGGGGGGCCCCGCGCACCCCCACCCGGGGGCCCGCTGGCACCTGGCGGTGGGCGCCCTGCGCTTCCTCTGCGGCTTCCTGATCCCCGTGGTCGCCATCACGGCCTGCTACGTCACCATCGTGTGCAAGCTGCGGCGCAACCGGCTGGCCAGGACCCGGAAGCCCTTCCGGGTCATCCTGAGCATCATCGTCACCTTCTTCCTCTGCTGGTGCCCCTACCAGACGCTGTACCTGCTGGAGCTGCGCCACAGCGCCGTGCCCGCCGCCGTCTTCACCCTGGGCCTGCCCCTGGCCACCGTGCTGGCCATCGCCAACAGCTGCATGAACCCCTTCCTGTACGCCTTCATGGGCCAGGACTTCAAGAAGTTCCGGGTGGCCTTCTTCTCGCGCCTGGCCAACGCGCTGAGCGAGGACCAGTCCCCCGACCACAGCCACCGGAACTCCACCAGGATGTCGTCCGTAAACGAGAGGTCCTCCAGGGTCGAGAAGGAGACCGGCATGTTCTGAGACCCCCGGCAGACACCCCCTGGCCTTCGTGACCCAAGGCGCTGTCCCCCCAAGGCCGCAGCGGGGACCTGGGCAGCGCCCACCCATGCCTGCTGCATCTCACACGGGGCGGACGGTATGTGGAGCCGGGCACACCCTTCCTCCTCCCGGCAGCATGGCGGGCAGGGCGTGCCCAGGGGCCCTCAGCCGTGGACCTGCGTCCCATGCTCCTTGGGAGACCAGCCTTGACCGCAGATGACAACGACGCAAAGCACAAGAGGGAGAATCCTCCAAAGCACCGCCCTGGACCGCCATGAGCACGAGACACGGAGACGATGCGACCTACTGTGCGCCCCCCGGAAATGACACAAACACTCTCCCGGGTCCCATCCCGGGGTGAGCGGGGGAGGGCAGAGCACGCCTCTCCCTACTTACCCATCCCGCAGCCGGACGGATGGATGGACGGATGGATGTCTCACCCCTCAAGGCACTCCTCTGGATTGGGGGGCGGGGCATGCGCGGGGACCTGGGAGAGGAAGGTGACAGATGAGCCCTGGGCCGTGCATTGCATTTGTGTCCGGCTCTCCTAGGAGCACAGAGAACAGGCCCTGAGGGGCTGTGGGGGCTCTTGGGGGGGAGAGGGTTGGGGGAGGAGGAAGGAGAAAGATTCCCGTGGGCTTTGTGCTGAGCTATTTTGGGGGCGCGGGGGGTGCTAGTCCTTTCCCCCACCCCCTGCTCTGACTCCATTTGTTCCCGGGGTGACTCCCAGGGGGTGCTCCCTGGCTGGGTGGAGGGGGCAGCTCCCTCAGCAGCCCTCACCCGCTCCCAGGGGCTCCTCTGTCCCTCCCTTATCTATGGGCTCCGGCTGGAGCCACTCAGAACGAAACACTCCGGGGCCGGAGATGAGCACCGAGGGCCTCCCCTCTTCTCCCCCCACTTCCTCCCTCACAACTGCCTCGCTAGAGACCAGCCCCAAGGCGACCGCAGGAAGCTCGGTGGAGTCCCCTGCGGCTGGGGAGGGCGTCCAAGGGCCCTGTCGCTGAACTTGAAGGGGAGGTTGGAGCCTGACCTTGACCTGGTGGTCTGACATGCAGGCCTGGGAGGCAGGCATGCAGGCCGTGGGCATGGTGCCAGAGGCTCGGAGCTCCTGTGTGCAGCCCCGTAGCATCTTCTCACCTGGGACAACTGGCCCAACCGCAGGCAGCCAGCCAGAGGCTCTGCCTGACCCTCTAGAGCAGGGGTCCTCAAACTTTTTAAAGTGGGGGCCAGATCACGGTCCCTCAGAGAGCTGGAGGGCCGGACTATATGAACTACTAATTCCTACTGTAACACCTCGGCTGCGCTCACTGCCCCAAAAACCTGGCGGGCAGGATCAGACTCCTCTGAGGGGCCGCATGTGGCCCGCGGGCCGTAGTTTGAAGACCCCTGCTCTAGAGAATGTATCTATGGAGAATGTCCTAGACCCGTGGTCGGCAAACTCATTCGTCCACAGAGCCAAATGTAAGGTGACCAGTCAGTCCCGAGACCCGCAGCGTTTTAAAAAAAATCCCGACGTTTGGAAAGAACCTTAGCCCAAATATCAACAGTACAACGACTGATGTTTCTTTGGAGAGCCAACTTTTTTTAAATGTAAACTTCTTCGAACGCCACTTCTTCAGCATAGGCTCGCCCAGGCCGCTGTATTTTGTGGAAGAGCCACCCTCAAGGGCCCAAAGAGCCGCAGGTGGCTCGCGAGCCGCAGTTTGCCGACCAGGGTTCTGGACTCTAACCGCAGCCTGCCTTTAGTTAGCGCTCCCACGATAAGCACCGCACAGGTGGTATCCCCGCGACTGGTACGCCTCACCGCTGCCCCGCGTTAGGTACCATCACACGTGACTTCCCTTTTACGTGGGAAGCGTGGGAGGCTCAGAGAGGTTCAGGAACTGGCCTGAGGGCGCCCAGCGGGTCTCCGCCGGCGCCTGGATTCAAACCTAGGTCTCCTCCGGCTCCAATAAGGCTGCAGAGTCTTAAGGTTTTTTTGAGAGGGGCTTGGGATTTTTGGACCATAAATACATATGCCTCGGTGGATTCATCGAAACGTCGTCATCACGGCCTTTTTAAAGTCAGCTTTGCAAATCGTTTTTCAAAAGAGGACACCGCCGCCGCTTGGCAAAGACAATGCTGCTGCCCTCCAGCTTCCCGGACAGCCGTCCACACTCACCCGCGGGCTCCCTCCCCCTCCTGCAGACGGCGGGGACAGGCGGGGACAGGCGGGAGGCAGGTCTCCGAGGGCTCTGCCTTCTCTCCCCTCTCCGTCCCTCCGTCCAGAAGCCAGTTCTCGGAGAGGCAGCGAGCAGCTGGGATGTCTTCCCGGCGCCTGGCGAGCGCCAGAGCCCACGGGCCATTTGGAGTCGCACCTCGTTAGGAGACAAACTGTTCCTCCCCTGTCAGCTGCACCGTGTCCACCGCGAGCCAGCCCTGAATCGAGCCCAGATCCCACGCCGCAGCCTCCGCTTGCCTTGAGCAGCCTGCCCTCGGCCAGATTGAGAGCAAAAGGGGGGGCTTTTCATATGGCCCCCCCGTCTCCACCGACCCCTCCTCGCCGTCACAGGTGAAGCGACTCAGGCACAAGATGGTGTGGGACGGGCTCTGGGTCTCAGAAACCAGCCACTTGGGCCTCGGAGCCCCAGGACGGCTGCGTTCTCGGCTCGGTGCCCCGCTCCTCCCGGCTGGGCCGGCCGTGTGCAGGCCAGGCCGCCCTGGGGGTAGCCGGGGGATCAGTTTGTCCTTGGAAAAGCCGGTGCACAGGAGCAAAATCCAAACCAGCTGTTTTCCTCCTTCCGGTCGGGCCTCCTTTCTCTGCCCGGTATCCATCCCTCCTCCCACCCATCCATGCCCATAGTCCTCTCTACCTGTCCCCGCGCTCCCCCAGGCCATCAAAATCTATCCAACACCTACTCCTGGCCAGGCCCTGGGCTGGGCCCTGGGAATACAGGGCGATCCAAACGCACAACCTCTGTCCTCATCGGCTCCCTCATTGGCCAGTGGGAGAGACAGCCAATAATTCAAAAAACAAAACAACCACCGAAACCGGTGTGGCTCAGTGGATAGAGCGTCGGCCTGCGGACGGGAGGGTCCCGGGTTCGATTCCGGTCAAGGGCATGTACCTTGGTTGCGGGCACATCCCCAGTGGGGAGAGTGTTCAGGAGGCAGCTGATGGATGTTTCTCTCTCATCGATGTTTCCAACTCCCTATCTTTCTCCCTTCCTCTCTGTAAAAAATTAATAAAATATATTTAAAAAAACAACAACAAACAAGCAACCATTTTCTCCAAATGGAAAGCAGCCTCTGTAAATGCCTCACGCACATTGGAGAGGGCTCGGACACTTTCTCGGGGGGAGAGGCGCTTGGGATGCGAGAGAGAGGGAGGCGCTGGTGTGGTGGGAGGTGCGGGGGGGGGGGGGGCGCCAGCGGGAGGGGGTGCAGTGTGGACGGGGGAGGGAGCAGAGCGAAGGGGAGGGTCTGGAAGGCGAGGCACCTGCGGTGAAGCCGGTAGACTGATCATAGGGACACAGGATGGAGAGGAGGCAGGGCCGGACCCTGGGGCCCTGAGACCCTGGGACCCGGGACCCTGGGTGAAGGGGAAGCTCATACAACAGCGATGTGTTCAGATCTGCACGTTGAAAGGATGCCTCATGCCCTGGGCCTGGGCCCTTCTGGTTGGGAGGGGGTGAGTGGGGGGAGGGACCCCGCAGCCCCCAAATGCGTGTGCCGATGCCTGCACTCTGGGAGCAGAGGTCGACCTTGAGGGGTGCGGACTGCCTGCTGGAGAGAGATTCCAGGCTCCCCACGCCTCCTCTGGGGAGGGGTTAGCGGGAAGCCAGCCGGGGGGGCCCGTTCCCGCCGTGCAGAGGCCTCGGCGCCTGGCTCTATTGACGGAACTTAATTGTAAATATTATTCAGACGCACCTCCCCGTGCACAATGATGTTCCTCAGGGGAGCCCTCGGCGCACACCATAAAGCCCCATCAATAATACGCAGATTAACCCGCCCGGAGCCAGGCCCGTTAGCTCTGCCCGCGCGGGTGGGCGGGGCTGTGGGGATCTGTGCAGGCGGCTTGGACGTGGGTGTCACCCGGAGGTCACTGAGGCCTGTCCTGGGGGATCTTCGCAGGGGTCTTCAAACTACGGCCCGCGGGCCACATGTGGCCCGCAGAGGAGTCTGATCCGGCCCGCCAGGTTTTTTGGGCAGTGAGCGCAGCCGAGGTGTTACAGTAGGAATTATTAGTTCATATAGTCCGGCCCTCCAGCTCTCTGAGGGACCGTGATCTGGCCCCCACTTTAAAAAGTTTGAGGACCCCTGTTCCAGAGTCTCCCCTCCTACTCCACTCCCACCCCAGGAGATGGGGATACCGCGAGGCGCGTCAGCTAGCTGCTGCCCCGGAGACAGGGCCCGTGGGCTGTGGTTGCGAGGTGAAGGGAGGAGGAAACACAGGCCTAGAGGGCACGTTCCCGTGCTCGAGGCTTCAACCACAGCAACAACAACAACGACAATAATAATACCAGTAGGTGATCTGAACTGAGCATGCCCGAGGCCGGGGACCTCCAAGCACGTTCTTTCCATTTTCTCATTGAATCCCTTGGCGACCTCTGTGGGAGGGACCCTGAAATATTCTCCATGTTCCGATGAGGGAATGGGGGTTCAGCGAGGGGAAAGGATTTGCTCAATGTCACCCAGCTAATAAGGGACACAGCTGGGATTCGACCCCCCCCACCCCCACCAGGGTAGCGTTGGACTCTAAAGCAACCTGCACACCTAAGCTGTGCTCTGAGCAGACTCCTCCGTGGCACGACAAAACCTCTGGTGTCTGATTTTGGGGAGCGGAAAGAGGGGCATGCGAGGGGTTGCTTTCTCCTTGGGAAGGAGGGAAGGGTGTCTGGATGGGCTGGTCACTTCCGCCCCGCCCTGGGAATCTTGGGAATTTTCAGCGTTTTAGGAGAGACTCTGCTTCATCCAATGCGGCCCTTCCAGTCCGCCCATTTTACAGATGGTGAAACCGAGGCCTTTTTATTTATTTTTTTGCAAATAAGATGGGGACCTCCTGCCTCACTGACTGTTGCGAGGATATGAAAATGCTCATGGAGGCACTTTTAAAGCATCATCCATAATTATAGCCTGAAAATAAAGAAATCAGATGCCTCCTTCCCCCGCTCCCCTCCCTTCACCGCCCCCTCCCCCTCCTCCTCCTATTGTTTTGTAATTCTCCTCTGGCCCAGGACTCTATCAAGGATTTGGCTGGTACAGCGCTGACTGCCACGGACTTCCTGTGTTTATCCTTCCACGTTGAAATCGTGGATGGAGCAATCCCCCGGGCGCCAGGTCTGGGTTGGGAACCGGGCGAAGCGGGGGCAGAAAGCACAGCCAGACACCTGACCCCAGGGGTCCCCGGAGCCCGGTGCCCGGCCCCGGGACCGGCGGAGCCTCAGGATTATCTTTTCCGTGGCTCCCATCCCGCAGAGGGCCGTGCCCGTAGCGCAAACACCGGGATGGCTGAATGAGTTTCTGGCATCGGTCGTGTCTCCCGGATGCGGGTGCTAAGCAGCTGGGACACACGCAGAAAGGTGGGAAAGACGGTTCTTAGCCTTGGCTGGTGGCTGGGAATGGCCCATGAGCCCCTGCTTATGGCAGGCAATTTATTATCATTGTTTTAAGATATTTTTTTTAGCCGAAACCGGTTTGGCTCAGTGGATAGAGCGTCAGCCTGCCTGACTGAAGGATCCCGGATTCAATTCCGGTCAAGGGCATACACCTTGGTTGCGGGCACATTCCCTCCCAGTAGGGGGCGTGCAAGAAGCAGTTGATTGATGACTCTCTCATCAGTGTTTCTAACTCTTTCCCTTCCTCTCTGTAAAAAAATCAATAAAACATTTTTTAAAAATATTTTTTAATTGATTTAACAGAGAAGGAAGGGAGAGGGAAAGGGAGGAGAGAGGGATAGAAACATCAATGGTGAGAGAGAATCATTGATCGGCTGCCTCCTACATGGCCCTGACTAGGGATTGAGCCCAAAACCTGGACATGGGCCCTGATCAGGAATCAAACTGTGACCAGCCCCCCCCCCCCCCACCATCCCGTTCATAGGTTGACATTCAACCACGGAGCCACGCCAGCCGGGCATGGCAGGCAGTTACAATGCCCAGGGCACTGCCCGGGCTCCAGTGCCTTACTGGGCGGGAAGGAGTGACTGCAGATGGGGTTTCAGGCATGGTGACCGGCAGCCTGAGGCGGTTTCACATCTATCCTCTCATTTCATCCTCGTTGGAAACCAAAGGGCAAACCCAACTTAATTTTAGAGACGAAGACGTGGACGCTCAAAGGGTCCAGTGATTTTCCCGGAACAGCTATCCACCTGTTGGTTTTTGTTGAGCGCCTACTGTGCGCCAGGCGCTGTGCTAGGCTCTGGGAGACACAACAGCTGTCGCCATCCTTACTGTCATACACCTTTCCAGGCGTTTGTGTGTAGCAGAGCTGGGATTTGAACCCACCTCCGTATAGCTCTGTGGCTTCTACTCTTTTCACTCCACACTCTGCTTCCTGAGTTAGAGACATGAGTACAGAGCAGAGGAGAGAAAGGCGTTCTGTTTAAAGCCGTGGATTTCTCGGGCACCACTTCCAAGGTCAGGAATATAAATGATACGAACAAAAGTCCTCCTTGATCAACCGAAGGACTCATATGCATGCCGATAAGCCTAATCAGGGTTTAAGAGCATGAATGGGGTGAGGGGTGGGTGCAATGGGGGAATAAGGACACATATGTTATACCTTAATCAATAAAGAAATTAAAAAAAAAAAAGTCCTTCTTATCCACGCTCATTGGACTCACAGCTCTTTAGACCCACAGCTTGAAACACACCAAGCAAAAATCAAAGGAAATAAGATGACCTCTTTCCATTAGAATGCAAACCTCTACTCCCCCTGGCTGAAGCAAGGAGGAAGGTGCATAAATTCCTGAAAAGAGACACCTGGAGTTTGGGGAATTCAGCAGCTGTGCCCCGACCGGGACGACCGGGACTCGAACCAGCGACCTTTGGGTTCATGGGCTGACTGACTCTCAACTGTGGAGCCATCTTGGCTGGCCTGTGGTACGTTGTTGTGTTGTTTTTTTCCCTTCCCGTTTACTGGAGCATCAAGACTGCATTTGCTTTGTTATCTCTGGGGGCCGTGCCTAATCCGGGCCAAGGATTCGGGAGGCTGCACAAATCCGCCTCAATCACACGTTGGCGTTGCACCCGGAACGCCGGCTACCGTGTGGGCGTGTAACGTCTTCGTAGCTGATCTGGTCCTGTCTGGGACATCCCTCTCAGCCCCTCCCACACCAGCCACCCAGCATTGGCAGCCCAGCAACACAGGAAACCAAAACAATGAAGCGCTATCAGGTTATGGGTTGCACTGTGTGTTCCCCAACAAAATTCATATCTTCATGTCCTGACCCCCAGGACCTCAGATGGGGACCTGCCTCACAGAGGTCATCAGGCTAAAACCGGGTCGTTCCGTGGGGTCCTGATCCAATAGGAATGGCGTCCACGCCAAAAGGGGAAACGGGAGCACAGACTCTCCCAGAGGAGGGAGGAGGCCGAGGGACACAGGGAGGAGGCCTGAGCCAGCCTTCCCTCCAGGAATGACCCTGCGGACACCTTGACCTTGGACTTGCAGCCTCCAGACCGGAGACTATACATTTCTGTTCTTTAAGCTCTCCCGGCCCCCAGTCCCTCCCCCCAGTGTGTGGTATTTCCTTACAGCAGCCCTACCACGCCGATCGAACCAGTGTCACCATTTTAGTCCAAACGTCTGTCTTACAGGCTCCTGGGCTGTCTCCCTGGGCAAACACACTCACCCTCTCCAAGACGCTGCGGGCCCTGCTTTCCGCCGGCGGTTTTGGGTGCGTGGAGCGGGGCCCTGGCCTGAGGGTCTCGAAGGGGGAGGAGTTTGGACGTCCGAGAGCCCTTTCTCCCGGGTCCTGTGTGAGTGGGAAACCGTGGAAAGCGGACTTGGCTCTGGGCTTGGCTGCTCCCAAATGTAACCTGCTTCCCTGCCCCCGGCTGCCCTCTTGTCGGGGAGAATCGGGGGGAGGCACCCCAGCTTGTCTGGAGGCCACCCGTTCCCATCCCATGACTGCCCTGCGGGCTCTCACCCACGTCCAGCTCCATGCCGGGGTCTCTGTAACCTGAGAGGGTCATGTTCCCCCTCTGGGCCTCCACCTTCCCTTCTGATACATAGGAAGGGTTTAGACAAGAGTGCATGTCAGCCGGAACCGGTTTGGCTCAGTGGATAGAGCGTCGGCCTGAGGACTGAAAGGTCCCAGGTTCGATTCCGGTCAAGGGCATGTCCCTTGGTTGCGGGCACATCACCAGTGTGGGGTGTGCAAGAGGCAGCTGATGAAGGATTCTCTCTCATTGATGTTTCTAACTCTCTATCCTTCTCCTTTCCTCTCTGTAAAAAAATCAATAAAATATATTTTTTTAAAAAGAGTGCGTGTCAGACGTGAGCACACAGTATGCCACGTGCTTCCATGGCACATGCTCTCCCGGGCTCCTCCCCAAGCCCCGGGAGGCGGCCATGGCTGTGTCTTCAGGAGGCGGGGACTCGGGCGTGTGTGTTGCTTTCCTCTCAGCCAGACGACCTCTAAGCAGGGCCCTTGAAGCTCTGACATTCCAAGATTCCAGGGATCAGACAGATCAGAACTCATATCCTGCCTCGGCTGCTTCCCGGGCGTGTGACCTCTCTGAGCCTCAGTTCCTTCACCTGCAAAATGGGTCCAATCACACGCACCTGGCGGAGTTACTGAGGTGATTAAATGATACACAACAGGCGTGGCCCAGGGCCCATGTGCCCCTGGGTGCCCGTTTCCTACCCACACTCTGAATGCTGTGCCAGGAACCAGCGGAGGAGACCAGGTCTCTCCCCCGACCCTCCCAATCCTGCAAACTCTGCTCTCCCCACCTCCCCGCGGCCCTGCGCCACCCAACTCCAGCCGCTGCAGCTGCGCTTAATTGGATTGGACTTAATAGTTTTATCGGATGCCTTTGGTTCAGGGGACAGAGAGGCCTCTGGGTAATTTGCAGGTTTTTTTCTTTTTTCTTTTTTAAACAAACCAAATAAAGAGCTGCTAACCACCAACAAGTCCGTTTTAATTGGATTAAGGGGAGGGTAGGCTTGGGGCTTTCAAACCGTGGAGGAGCGGGAGCAGAAAGGGCTCTTGGAGATTTCAGGTTTTCTGCTTCCTTGGACCCCAGAGCCCCTGACACCAGGTGCTGGCTTCCTTCCAGAAGATTCCGGCTCGCACTGCCCAGTGGAGCAGAGGAGAGCTGCCCCTGCTCAGGTGAAACATTCATAAACTGATAAGCACACAGAATCCCACTTCCGCCTTTTATTCGCTTTGGTCAAGTGATTTTAACCTCCCCCAGCCTCAGTTTCCCCAGCTGGAAAATGCCATGGGGTTGCTGTGAGGATTGATTGAGCTCACACAGTGCTTGGCAGAGTGCCCGTGCTGGTTCAGTTCTTTTCTTTTTTTAAAAAATATATTTTAAAAATATGTGCACAGATAATAATTTAATAAAAAAATAAAATTAAAAAATAAAATGTATATAAATCTGAAAAAAAAAATATATATATTATTGATTTTTTTTTTTACAGAGAGGAAGAGAGAAAGTTAGAGAAACATCGATCAGCTGCCTCCTGCACCTCCCCCACTGGGGATGTGCCCGCAACCAAGGTACATGCCCTTGACCGGAATTGAATCTGGGACTCTTCAGTCCGCAGACCGATGCTCTATCCACTGCGCCACACCAGCTATGGCATGGGGTCATATGACTCTTCATCGTGGCCGGTTGATATGCTCTTAATAGAATGTTGCACACCATCCTAGGTGTCTCCCTAATAAATGCAATCGCATCTCTCCCTCTCCCAGTGGTGAAAACCAGAAACGATCTCCAGACGCATAATCTCCACCTCCCCCGACCTCCCCCTGCCCCCCAATTGAGAGCCACTGTTTTTAGAGATTAGGGTTACACACTCGGTTTTGATTGAAGATAGGATTCCGTTGGCCTACTTTGGAAAAGGCTAGATCAGATGACTTTTAATTCCCTGCGTTTGGTCCCAGGGCTGTACATGCTGCCTGTAGCTACACGCCAGACTCTGTGTGGGGGGGTACATGTACGCTCACGTTTTCCTGGGGAGACGATGCGTGGTTTTCATGCAATTTGCAGGCTGATCTGAGAAGCCCTTTCTGCAGTCCCTTCCCAGCCTGATGATTGGCACTTCGAGGGTTTAAGCCCCTCCTTCTCTTTCTTTTAATTTTTTATTTCTTTATTGATTATGGTATCACATAATTGTCCTCATCCCCCCCGTTCCCATCCCAAACCCCTCCCCACGTATGCCCCATCCCCCCTATTGTCCATGGCCACTGGCCAGGCCCATAGGCATGCACACAAGTCCTTTGGTTGATCTCTCCCCCTTACCTCCACCCTCCCTTACCTTCCCTCTGAGGTTTGACAGTCTGATCGCTGCTTTTCTGTCTCCGGGTCTGCTTCTGTTCATCAATTTATGTTGTTCATTATTTCCCCTAGATGCGTGAGGTCATGTGATACAGGAAATACCCTCATGGCATAGACGGATGAACGAGAACAGACCCAGAGACTGAATAACGTCGATCAGAAGCTCAAACCTCAGGGAATGAGGGAGTCGGCGGGAGTAAGGGGGAGAGATCAACCCTCCTCTTTTGTTCTGCCCCTGCCCCCCCCCCCCAAATGTCCCTCCACCAGTGCCATCCCAAAAGGGTCTCAGGCCATCCTTTCTCCTCAGGCACCATCTCTCCTGGGGCCGCAGCTGTCCCCTTGTCTCCATCAGCCGGGAGGGGCGGCCGGGGAGGCAGAAAGGAGCGGATTTCTGGAGAACCACTGAGCTGTGAGGAGCATGAGATTATTGCTTGGCAGTTGCCATGGGAACCTATAAACCAAAGACATGGGGGCTCCGGCTCTGAGCCTGCTGCACGAGTGCCGGCCTTGTCTCTCTCTCTCCTTTCCCCCACCTCTCCGTCCACAGCCCCACCGAGGCCCGCCGCCGCCTCCGTGTCGCGTTGCCGGATCCAGCCCTCCCTTTCTGGCTGCGGGCTCATTCCTCCCTCTGGGATGCAGCGTGGTGTTCAGACATAGGCACTGAGGCTTGGCTGCCTGAGTTCAAAGCCCAGTTTTTTTTGTTTTTGTTTTTTTTTTAATATATATTTTATTGATTTTTTACAGAGAGGAAGAGAGAGGGATAGAGAGTTAGAAACATCGATGAGAGAGAATCATCTACCAGCTGCCTCTTGCACACCCCCCACTGGGGATGTGCCCGCAACCAAGGTACATGCCCTTGACCGGAATCGAGCCCGGGACCTTTCAGTCTATAGGCCGATGCTCTGTCCACTGAGCCACACCGGTCTCGGCCAAAGCCCAGTTTTATCACTTCCAGCTGGGTGGCACTGAGTACGTTACTTCACCTCTCCGACCTGCTTCAGCGGATGACTGGCCGCTTTTCTCTGAACATCTTTAATATTCCCGATTCACCGACTCAGGAAGTCAACAAGCCTTTCCCGAGCACCTACTATGTGCCAGAGCACCTACTATGTGCCAGGGACTGTGCTAGGGCCAGGGACGCATGGATCACAATGCACGGAAGGCCAGGGAATACGTGGAAGATACTGACGGTCCTTGGTGGGCGCCCGCTGTCCCGGTGCCTGGCGGCCCAGGAGTTACCCACAAGGCAATTGGGAACACAGCGCTGCCTCCCGCAGGCCCACAGCATCCCCGCTTCAGAAGGCCTGGGATAAGGGATGGGCATTCTCCGTGTTGGAGGCCCACGTAACTATGGTTACAGGTTGGGTACCTGCCCCTCCCTCCTGCCTCTCACTGTAGGACACACACACACACACACACACACACACACACACACACACGCGCGCGCGCGCGCACACGCCTTGTCCCCACCAAGATCCACCGTCTCTCTCGCTTCTGGTGGCGGTTCACTCTCCATCACTGACTGTTTAGCAACTGACTCAGGAGACACAGGAACCGTTTTGTTGTAACACATTCTCTCCTGTGACAACTGCTCAGTTCCATTAGCTCCCGGCGGCCTGAGAGGCGGACACGCGGGCCCGCCCGCTCGGACGCCTCCCGCCTCCGTCTGAAATTGGACCGAAGGCGGCGGCCCCCGGGGGGGGGGGGGGTTTGTTCTCATTTCCACGCGTCTCCCCCTGCATGCCGGCGCACTGCAGACCGTAAATCCGAGGGGAGACGGTCAGCGTGCAAACGTGATAAATAAACATGCTGCTTTGGTGAGGGCGATCTTGTAACCACGCAGATTTACAGCTCTCCTCGCCGCTGGAGCAGGGGGTGGGGGGGCATTGCATTTGTGGAGGAGCCGGGCAAGGTTTTTCAGCTTCTCTGGGTTCCCTGGACCAACGTTCTGCTCCTCACCCCCATCCCCCCTGCCCTCCCCCCCCTCCCCGGAGTCACCTAAACATCGGCCTGAAAGAGGGGAGCAGTGCGTCTCCCTGGAAGCAATGGCCTGGACAGGTGTTTTCCTGGGGACGTTACAGCTGCCAAAGCGAGCCTGCGTGGGGGGGGGGGGGGCGCTTTTGTCTCCTCCGTCGCGGTTGTTTCTCTGAGATGGAAAGTGTTTTTATTTTCCCGGTGGGAAAGTACCAGAAAGTGATTGAAGCCTCCCCTCCTCCCCGCCCCCCGCCTCTCCACATTTTCTGTCCTGGGGACAGGCACCCGAGGATTCTCCCCTGAGCAAACGGATCACCTTCTCTGTGCCTCTCAGGCCCCTCAGGCTGCTCCTGATCCCCCCAGTCCTAATGTATAGGGAGAACTGAAGGCGATATTTCCGTGTCTGTCTCCACCCCCACCTCTGGCTCCCCCCCCCCCCCCCCGCCATGCCATCCCCACTAGATGGTGAAGGCGAGGGCACAGGGAGTGACGTCAGCTCACAGCCCCCCCCCCCACTCCTCTGTCCCAGGTTCTCCTGTCATCAAAGGACCCCCTCCCAGGAGCTGCTCAGGCTGAGTGTGGGGGCCTCTCGGCCTTGTCACCTCCCCCTGCCCACATCCGGCCTGCCACCAAGTCCGGTGGCTTCCTCCCTCCGCTCTCTCCATGTGACATGGAGACCCCACACTGCCCTGCCCCCCCACCAACCTCTCAGATTTCCGGTGGGTCTCCCCACAACGCCAGGCCCGGCAGGGAGCTGGTCCCGGACCACAGTCCCCTCTCAGGAGGGTCACCACAGCGGGGTCATTACTGACTCCCCACCCCCACCCCCACCCCCAGGCCTCACTGTAATAGCGAAGGGATGGGGCGGTGGAGCACATGCCTGCAGACTCTGTTGCTAAGGAAACCACTTCCTTGGTTACTGGCCTGGGTAGCATGTGTCTCGCCGTGTCTGGATCCCGCTGAGTCACGCCCACTCTCCAGGAAGGCGAGGGAGAGAGGATTGGGGGGAGGACAATAGGGTGGGGAGGGGGGAGGGAGGATTGGGGAGAGGACAATAGGGGGGGAGGGGGGAGGGAGGATTGGGGAGAGGACAATAGGGGGGGAGGGAGGATTGGGGAGAGGACAATAGGGTGGGGAGGGGGGAGGGAGGATTGGGGAGAGGACAATAGGGGGGGAGGGGGGAGGGAGGATTGGGGAGAGGACAATAGGGGGGGAGGGGGGAGGGAGGATTGGGAGAGGACAATAGGGTGGGGAGGGGGGAGGGGGGATTGGGGAGAGGACAATAGGGTGGGGGGGGAGGGAGGATTGGGGAGAGGACAATAGGGTGGGGAGGGGGGAGGGGGGATTGGGGAGAGGACAATAGGGTGGGGGGGGAGGGAGGATTGGGGAGAGGACAATAGGGTGGGGGGGGGAGGGAGGATTGGGGAGAGGACAATAGGGTGGGGAGGGGGGAGGGAGGATTGGGGAGAGGACAATAGGGTGGGGAGGGG
>NC_140521.1:5528767-5569656 GCF_964339955.1 Pipistrellus hanaki | reverse complement strand
GGGGAGGGGGAGGGAGGATTGGGGAGAGGACAATAGGGTGGGGAGGGGGGAGGGAGGATTGGGGAGAGGACAATAGGGGGGAGGGGGGAGGGAGGATTGGGGAGAGGACAATAGGGGGGAGGGGGGAGGGGGATTGGGGAGAGGACAATAGGGGGGAGGGGGGAGGGAGGATTGGGGAGAGGACAATAGGGGGGAGGGGGGAGGGAGGAAGGGCAGGAGCCAGAGGTGGGCAGGGAGACAGGAGCTCGGAGCTCAGGGGGGAGACGTAGTGAGATGCTTGTCCAGCGGAAGCACGAACTGAGCAAGAGATGATGATGATGATGATGAAACGCGGGAGAGGAAAGAGAGAGGAGGGCGAGAAAGGAGAGAGGGCTAGGAGCAGCTGGAGGAAATACACGAGACCACGAGATGGGAAACAGAGACAGGGAGGCCATGGGAAGGAGCCCAGTGAGAGGGGGGAGGGGTGGGGGGAGCAGAGCAATGTGTGCGGGAAGCGGGGAGGGGACTGAGGCTGGGCCTCCGGGGGGTCAGGGCTCAGTCTGTGATCAGGACTCCAGCTTCGGGGTGACTCGGGATCCCTCGTCTGAGACCAGTCACATTTATTATAGTTACCCTGGTTCAGGCTCAGGCTGGGATCAGAGTCCCGATGTGAGGCGGGGTCAGAGGGCAGCCTGGGGCCCGGGGAACCTCACAGAAAGGCTTGCGGAGCCGACAAAGCCCCCCTGGAGGAGCAGGGCCCTCCCTGGATCCTGGAACAGCCCCCCAATCCCCCCTTTCCGAGGTCTTCCTTTCAGACCTCCACCTCCTCCTCCCAGTCCGGGCGCCCCTTCCCCTGCCCGTCCCAGCTGCTGACCGCCCCCCTCCCTCCTTCCACCTCCTCCCTGTTCCACCTCCTCCCCGTTCCACCTCCTCCCTGTTCCACCTCCTCCCTGTTCCACCTCCTCCCTGTTCCACCTCCTCCCTGTTCCACCGAGGCCGCTCTGTCTGTGGGGTCTGAGGGCACGGTCCTCCCCCTCTACGTGTGCGGGACTCCACACGCAGGACCGCCCGCCCCCGGGGGCACCGGTGCGGGGGACACAGCCTCCGGACAGCGGGCCGCTGGCCCCGGGGACAGTGTCACACACACAGGTGCTCCCTCGGTTCTCCACCGGCCGTGCCAGAGTCACCCAGACACAGGCAGGTGTGCACCCCGGAACGTTCTCTCCAACCCAGACACCCCCCAAACACCCCCCTGTGAGCGCGCCTCACACAACACTCGGCCTCGGGGTGGAATTCTCAACAAAACTCACTTTTAATGGTGGCGTTGACCTGAGGAATCTTCAGACAGAGGCCTGGGGCGGCCCAGGCCGCGGGCCCAGAGGCCCCAGAGGCGCTGGCCTGTGGGTGGGAGCGGTGGTGGGGGGGTGAGAGGTGGGGGGGGGGGCCCAAAGACTAGAAATGAGCCCGGGGGAACGAATCGCGGTACAAAATACATTCAGAGCCCCTGGCTGGGCCCTGGGGTCACCCGCAGCCGGCAGGGGAGGGCTCAGGGCGAGAATCACAGGTCTGACCCTCTGGCCCCTTCGCCCTGCATGGCCGGCTTCCAAGGGGTGGAATGTCTGAGTCCTTTTCCTCTTAAAAAAATATATCTCTGGACACTAGCCTTCTCCGTGGCCTCCTGGCTATTGGGGAGCAAGCCTGTCCTGGCAGGGGGGGCTGCTGGGGAGGTGGGGGGGGTGCTCCGGACAGAGCAGTGACGAGCTGGGACCTATGGCTTTTGTGTCTACGCGGTGGGGGCGGTGCAGAGCGCGGGCGTGGGCCCGGCGGGAAGCCGCTGGTCTCCAAGGCGGGGAAGCAGAGGGATCCTGGATCCGTGCTTTCGAAGATCGAGCATCGGGGACGGGGGGTGGGAGGGGTCCCCAGGAATCCTTTGGTTTGCTGTCTCGGCTTCGGGGAGCCATCGGGTTCCTGTCATCCCTCGGAGGCCGCTTGTGGGACTGTGATGGCGGGAGGCCGATGGTCCGGGGAGGGGAGCTGGGCCGCTTCTGGGTCTGGTCCCCCTGGCTCGGAGCATCCCTGGCTCTCTCGCCTGGAGAGCCAAGGCCCCGTGGGCAGGGCCAGAGGCAGTGTGAGGTCCATGTGTCGCACCCGTCGCTCTCATTCTCACTCAGAGTCCGCGTGGGCCCTCGGCCATCTGGGGGTGGGGTGGGGGGGGGGGTAACCTGTGGTGCCCGGAGAACCCTGGACGGGGGACATGGGATCAGGGACCCTCAGGTCACCTCCTGGGCCCAGTGGGGCAGGGAAGGGCAGAATTTGACCTTGCCTCGGTCCTCAGGAGCAGTGTGACCTGGGGGTGGGCTCGCGATGCGGGGACCCCGCCTGGGGTGGTGCCGGTGAACCTCCTGCGAGCATTGGGGCTCCCCGACCCAGCCAGGATGTCCGAAACTGGACGCCACGAGAAGCCTCCAGCTGTCCATCTATCTTTCTTCCCCCCGAGCGGCCCGATGAACCCGGTGCCGCTCGCTGCTGCTCGGTGGAGAGAAGGGCCCAGGGAGCCCAGCCCCAGAGGGCCGAGCACCGGGGTCACTTTCCCTAGCACCCAGGTCCTCAGCACCCATGGGAGGCACCCAGGAGCCCACCCTCCCAGGGGGAGAACCCGGAGTGGTGGGGGCGGGGCCGTGGGAGACAGAAGCCTGTGTGGCTGGGACCCTCTCCTCCCCGCCCCCCAATCAGGGGCCTCCTGGGCTGGGAAGGGCTGTGGGGCGGGCAGGTGGCTGTCCCCCGAGGCTCCTGTGTCATGCAGGACGCGCACTGAAGGCCAGCAGCAGCCGAGGGGGCTGTCCCGGGCCAGACGGTGGTGGGGGGGTCCCCAGGGGCCTCCAGGCCCCTCCCGGCCGGCCCATCATCTGGGGTAGTAGTCGTCGGGCACGCCCGTGAGGTTGCGCCCCCTCAGGGCGGCGTCCACCAGCTTGATGTAGGCCTGGATGGTGCGCTGCATGTCTGCCGTGTAGGGGTCGAACTCCAGCTTGCGCAGCCCCGAGCGCTTGAAGTTGCCGTCCTTCTGGCTCTCCACGCACAGCAGCCGGTCCTCGCGCGCGGCCACGCCCAGCAGGCGCACCATGCGGCCCAGCTGCGCGAACAGGTCCCGCTTCAGGTCCTCGAAGTGCACCACCAGCACCTTCTTGCCGAACTTGAGCCAGACCAGCGTGTGCGTGGCCCACCAGGGCGCGTAGTTCCGCACGAACTCGGGCCACTCTGGGGAGGAGAGGAGGGAGGGAGGGAGGGCCGGTCAGAGGGCGGAGGGGCTCCCGGAACCAGGGCCGAGCGGCCGCTGTCGCTCACAGCAGTACGAACACCTCCACTCCTGGTGGATCTCCACACCCACCCCTCCTTGCTGGGCTTGTAAAGGGACAGGATGGCTGAAACCGGTTTGGCTCAGTGGATAGAGCGTCAGCCTGTGGACTGGAAAGGTCCCAGGTTCGATTCCAGTCAAGGGCATGTACCTTGGTTGTGGGCACATCCCCAGTAGGGGATATGGAAGAGGCAGCTGATCGATGATTCTCATCAATGTTTCTAACTCTCTATCCCTCTCTCTTCCTCTCTGTAAAAAAAAAAAAAAAAAGACAGGATGGACTGTCACCAAAATTGGGAAGGTATTTTTGGGATGGTCTGACTTGAAAGGCGAGCCCTGGAGAGGACCCCAGAGAGCCAGCCAGCCAGCCCCGGGGGTGGCTGAAACCAGAGAGAAGCTGGGTAACTACAGGGGGACCAAGAGGAGGCTGGGACAGAGGAATGGAGGCCAGCCCAGGAGGAGGCTGGGACAGAGGGAGGGAGGCCAGCCCAGGAGGAGGCTGGGACAGAGAAGGGAGGCCAGCCCAGGAGGAGGCTGGGACAGAGGAAGGGAGGCCAGCCCAGGAGGAGGCTGGGATAGAGGGAGGGAGGCCAGCTCAGGAGGAGGCTAGGACAGAAACCAGCCCAGGAGGAGGCTGGGACAGAGGGAGGGAGGCCAGCCCAGGAGGAGGTTGGGACAGAGGGAGGGAGGCCAGCCCAGGAGGAGGCTGGGACAGAGGAAGGGAGGCCAGCCCAGGGGGATTCTGGGACAGAGAGAGGGAGGCCAGCCCAGGGGGATTCTGGGACAGAGGGAGGGAGGCCAGCCCCAGCTGGAGAGTCCCGGGGCAGGCTCTCGGAGACCCTGAAGCCAGACCAAGTGCTTTCCCTGAGGACAGTGCCAGCTGCTCCCTCCAGGAGGAAAATGCTTATCGAAGGAGCGTCAGTCAGTTTCCCCGCTCCCGAGTCACCTCCCCCGCCCTGGTGGGGAGCCCAGCTGGTTCTTCATAACGAAATCTGCACCCCTTACTGGGTGACAGATCCCCGTGCTCCCCAGTTCATCCTAATGACTACCCTGGAGAGAAAGGACCCCCCTTCACCATCACCACTGGGTAAACCGAGGCCCGGGGAGGTGCAGCGACTGGCCCAAGGCCACGCAGGCCAGGCCTGCCTGGTTCCAGGCTCCGATCTTGCTCTCTCGTTATTCCGAAGGCACCAGCAGCCTCGCCTCCGTTTCCCCTCTCCCCCCCCCCCCCCCCCCCCCGCTGCCTCCCACCCAGCGGGGGCTCAGTAATAAATAGTTCCCGAGAGGAGCCGTTGTGATAAAGGACCCCTCTTTGTCAGCAGCTGACACCAGGCCCTGCGCCCGGGCCCCCGCTCCCCCGGAGCTCCCGCTGGCACCCCCCGACGGCTGGGGAAGCGTTTATGCTGGCGAGAAGGATATTCTTTATCCCTACAACACATTATTTACCACGGATCTGCCTAATTGGGCCTACGCTGCTATAATGGGTTGACACCAGATGTATCTGGGTGATTAGAGAAAATTTAGCATGTACATAGTCTGTTTCACTATTTTTTTTCTTTTCTTTTCTTTTAGAATTTCCCCGCTCCCAAGTCACCTCCCAGCATCCCCGGTGACGCAGGACAACGGCTGCTCCCGAGGCAGAAGCCTCTGGGGATGGAGGCACCGGGGACAGACAGATCCCGGCTCCGGGCCTGGCCACTCCGATGACGATCGATCGCCAGCGGCTGCTGGAAGAGGGTTGTCCTCAAGGAGAAGGGCGGGGCGTGGTGGGTGGTCCTGGGATGCAGGTGGGACGGGGGTGGCCTCTTTATTGGTTGCACACCTCCCTGGGACGGGACAGGACAGCACCCACTGTGTGAAGGGGCTGTGCGGGGCGGTGCTTGGGCATGATCTCAGGCAGCGCCCACAAGGAGCCTAAAAAGTAGGAATTCCTAGCCCCATCCTCCACACAGGGGAGAGAGAGGAGGCTCAAAGCTCGAAGCCACACAGTGTATCCGAGGCGGGATTCGAACCCACATCCACCCTAAGCCCGGCCTGGCTCCTGCCCTCCTGGCAAACCCTTTGAGCTCCTGATCTTTTCGGCTCGGGCGCTCGTCTCTCCGGATGTGGTCTGTGACGCCTTCAGAGTCAGACCACCTGCATCCAAAACCCAGCTCCTCTCCACGTTAGCTGTGTGACCTTGGTTGGGTGGGGACATTAGTCGATGTCCCTGAGTCTCAGTGTACCCATCTGCGAAATGGTGACTGCGGCCTCCATGCTGGGCAGGTGGAACGGAGCGAGAGTTAACAAGGCCCTGGCACAGGGGCTGGGATACAGGAGAGACATGCTGGCCCCAGCACCTCTGAGGGGCCTCCCAGGTCCCACCATTTAAGTCAGAGCTTCCCCCCAAGACCTCATGTGCTAGCCAGGCAGTCTCAGCAGCAGCTGTATCCACCCCCAAGGCACAGATCCCTCACTTGAAACTACTTCGTTGGGAAAGGAAAATAATAATAATAATAATAATAATAATAATAATAGCCTTGCCGAAACCAGTTTGGCTCAGTGGATAGAGCGTCGGCCTGCGGACTCAAGGGTCCGGGGTTCGATTTCGGTCAAGGGCACATACCTTGGTTGCGGGCACATCCCCAGTAGGGGGTGTGCAAGAGGCAGCTGATCGATTATCCTCTCTCATCGATGTTTCCAACTCTCTATCCCTCTCTCTTTCTCTCTGTGAAAAAATCAATAAAATATATATTTAAAAAAATAATAATAAAAGCCTTGATTAACTCAGGTTTCCAGGAATGGATTGCTGCCTTCACACTGGGTAAAACGAAGGCTCCCTGAGCCACGGGCCACTGGCCACGGGGGCCTGGCCCCCCTCTCCGCCTTCCTGTCGAGGGGAGGAACCGGGGCTGATGACTAGCTTCCCTGGACCCAGCTCCCCACGGAATCATTGAGCACCGTCCCCGTTCCATTAGGCAGACTCAGGACAATTCACCTTGCGTAATCACAGCACATAAAACTTTGCTTTGGACCCACGCCAGGGACATCGTAAAATTAATGTGAGGGAACCGACGGGGGTGGGGGTGGGGGTGGGGAGCCTTACAAGAGCTTCAACCTGGCTACAACCCGGAGGGGACACAGGCCGGGCGGGGTGGACACGCTCAACAGCGGGGTGACCTCTGCTCTGAGGAGGGTGACCCTCACACGCGAGGCTGAGGGCGGCATCCTAAAGCAGAGACTCTCAAACTTTCAAGCCCCCGCGAAGCTTCTCATGAAAATGCAGATTTGGATCCAGTCGGACTGGGGGGCGGGGGAGAGGAGGTTGAGATTTGCTTTTCTAAAAACCCTCCCCTGTGAAGTCGATGCCACTGGCCCAGAAAGACCTGGAGGGGTCGCTAAAGCACAGTGGGTGGCCAGGACTCCCCAGAGTTCTGACTCAGCGGGTCAGGGGCAGAACCTGCGGTTCTAACGCGCTCCCACGTGATACTGACATTGCTGCTGCCAGGCCTAAGGTGAGGGCCTCAAAAACACAAATGAGAGAGAGGGTGGGTGGGGGCTGTGGGGCTTGGTCCATTGCGGAAGGCTCTGGGCCAGAGCTCTGGAGGACCTGGGTCAGGTTTGGGGGGTGCTCCCATAATTCCAGACTTACATGGGGACCCCAGAACCCCAACACGAGATGTGCCAAAACCCCCCACTCTCTCACCCCTGAAGCTTCCAGGCTCAGCCGGTCCTGACCATCCCTTCTCTTGCTTTTTTTAAAAAAAATATATTTTATTGATTTTTAACAGAGAAAGGGAGAGAGATAGAGAGCTAGAAATGTCGATGAGAGAGAAATACCAACCAGCTGCCTCCTGCACACCCCCTACCAGGGATGTGCCCGCAACCAATGTACATGCCCTTGACCGGAATCGAACCTGGGACCTTTCAGTCCGCAGACCAACGCTCTACCACTGAGCCAAACCGGTTTCGGCCCTTCTCTTGCTTTTTAAAACTCCCAGCTGACGGCCCCTTTAACAGGGTCTGTGCCAGGAGAGGAGAAGCTGGGTCAGCAACGCCCCGGGCGAGAAAGAGCCTGGTAGCTGCTGCCTGGGTCAGACCCAGCTCAGTCTACACCGGGGCCCTCAGCCACGTGACTTCCTCCCTTCCTGGGACGGTGTCTCACCTGTGAAATGAAGGCTATGATGCTTATGGCTGCCTTTCTTACCTCCTCAGCGATCAGATGGCTTAAATGAGATAACGAAGGCTTAGTGCCTGCTCCCCCATGAGCTTCTCAAGCCAGTCCCCCCTCGTCACAGGACCTTGGAAGGCCCCCGCCTCTCTGTGGGCCTCAGTTTCCCCATTAATAAACAGAGGACGAGTCAGAGTTCTCAGTCCCGCCTGAACACTGGGAGCGGCTGGGAGCTTTACAAATGCGGATGCCCGGGTGGCAATGCAGTCCCGGTCCCGGGTGCAGCCTGGGCACGGATTTTCCCACAGTTCCTCTGGGGATTCTGAGGCGCGGCCGGGCTGAGGACCACCGGGTTCAGGGATCTCTCAGGTCCCCTCCAGCTCGGCCAGCGGAAGGTCCCTTCCCGGGACAGGCTCCCGCCATTCGCATCTGCCAGACTTTCCCGCCTGGCCCTGACCGGTGCTCCCTGTCCATCGTTCTACAAATAAACAATTCTGCGGCCTCTTTGCTCCTGGCAACCACAGGACAAATGTCCGCACCACCTGTCCAGGTTTCCGTCCCCTCGCTGAGAGGGGAAGCAAGGCGGAGAGAGGGACAGATGGGGGAACAGGAACCCAGGTGGGCCAGGCCGGAGGACTTTCATCAATGACAACAACAAAGAGCGTGTGACTGGTGGATCGCCAAGTCCACTGCAGCCTGCCAGGCTCCAGTCCTCTCAGGAGGGACAGAGCTTTAGGGGCGGGCTGGGGGGAGCAGGAAGCACCCCCCTGACTTCGGGCTGGAACAGCCTTGTTCCTGGATGAATTTGGGGGGGGGGGGAGGCCGGCATTTCCAGGGGCTCTAAACTGGGTGACTCCTATCCACGGACATTGCAGTGAATCCACACGGTGGGTGAGCACAGTGGTTAAGGGCAAGGGCCCTGGAGGAAGAGGCCTTGGGATCCAAACCCCAGCTCCCGGGACTTCCTGCAAAGGCGCCTCGGCCTCCCTGGGCCTAGCTTGTCCCTTTGTGAAAGGGTTCATTGTGCGAGAATCGACGTGATTCTCTTCACCGCCATGGCGCTGTGGGTGGTAACAGACAGGGGCGTTTGAGACCCAGGAGGGTGATGGCAGGCGTTTGGTCAGACGTCAGCATTCTCACCATGACCCTGGGCTGCCATTTTTAAATTGGGTGTTTTTTTTTGTTTTTTTTTTTGTTTGTTTTTTGTTTAATGTCTTATTATTGAGTTTTAAGACTTCTGTGTAAATTTTTACATCTGTTTTTTGCCAATATTTTCTCCCAGCCTATGGCTTGTATGTCCATTCTCTTGACAGTGTCTTTCACCAAATAGAAGTTTACAATTTTTAACGAAGTACTAGACAGCCATCCACCGAGCCATCCATCCACGCAGCAGCCACCCGCTCAAGGGCAGAGTGGACTCTCAGACCCAGGTCATCTTAATGGAGTCCGGCGGTGAGGGGCCAGCACTGCTGCTTTCCAGCTGGGCGACCTGGGGGCCAGGCCCTTACCCTCTCCGAGCCTCCCAACCCTGAGCTGTTGGGCTTGTTCCTCCAAGTGACCCCTTAGGACCGCCTAGGCCATGTGACCTCAGGGCCACTTAGCCTCGGACCTTGGTCTGGATTTGGGTCTCCTGACCCTTGAACCTCCACCTCCTCCTCCACTCAATCAAATCACATCAACCTGAGGGTCTCCATCTCCATCATGCATCACGGATCACATGTTACAGATGGGATGATCTAAACTCAGGGAGGCGGGGAAGCTTATCCAGGAAGCGACGGGGCTGGGGATTAGAACCCAGGGGCGTCTGGCTCCACAACCAATGTCCCTAACCACTGGACCACCCCAGCCTAACTCCTGGACGGTGATGCTCAGCAGATGCGTGGGATGTGGGAAGAGCACTAGAGGCGGAGGGACTGGAGTCTCCCACTCCAGGAGACGGCCCTGGCCCCGTGCCCTGCCCGCTGCACCCCAGGGCCCCCTCTCCCCCGCACCCCTCCGCTCCCCAGCCGTACCTTTGCCCTTCCAGTGCGCGTGCGCGGCGAAGCCGATGTGGCCGCCGTACTTGCGGTTGAACTCGGCCATGAGGGCCTTGTAGGGGTTGCGGATGAGCAGGATGGCGGCGTCGAAGGCCTCGATCTCCTTCTGGCCGCTCTCGTGCGTCTTGATGCAGATGGTCCTCCCGCTGCGCCAGTGGTCCCGCTCGCCTTTGAACCCTTCCCGCGGGGAGCGGGGGTGGGGGGAGGACACGAGGCAGGTGAGCAGGGAAGGCGAGAAGAAGCCCACCCCGCCCCCTGCTGGGCCTTTGCGGGAGTCTCACACAGTCACGTATGAAGGCCTCCATTTCAAGCTCTTATGTCTTTATTGAGCATCTACTATGTGCCAAGCACTGGGATGGGAATGAGGAATAAGATGATTTGCAAGGTCTCTGGCTGACTTAGGTATCCTTCTCCTTTATGTCCCTCTACCTTTGTTCACGGCCCTCATTATTATTCATGCATTCGTGTCACTATTAATATTATCGTTGGCATTCACTGGATGTCTGCCATGGACCCAGTGCTGTGTGTGACAAGTGATTTATATATTCCGGGGTGTGTGTGTGTGTGTGTGTGTGTGTGCAGAAGGTCTTTACCTGGCAAGTAGGCCATTCCCCCTTCTATACCATCAACAAGCATCAAGACTAGATTAAGGCACTTTTGTTCCTGAAGGAGAACAGAAGCTCAGAATCCTTCTCAACACGCCGTTCTAAAGCAAAGGGATTTGCTGGAATGGACACGTGAGATGGAACCACTCTGGATCCAAGAACCAAAGGACCCTCAAGGACGCTTCTACAAGTTGTGACATTCTGGGATTCCCTGTAGGTCACCAATGTCCCCAAAGGGAACACAGCTATTGGATCTCCGTGCATAGCTCAGAGAGGCCGGTCAGTCAATGTCTGTGTGGAGGTACCTGCACGCACGCGGTGTTTAAGGAACGCCCGCAGTGATCGAAGCGAAGGGAAGGGGCCCGAGCACATAGTAGGTCCCCACACACATGCTCGGCTGAGCTGAGCAGCACACAGTAGGCGCTCAGGAAGCGTAGTCCCACGGCCTCCCAGTGGGCCCCTTTTGAGCCCAGGCAGCCTCCTCACCCTTGTTGTAGAGAGAACCGTCGAAGTAGTAGCTGCCGGTGTAGAAGCCGGTGGCCAGCTCGATGAGGTGGCGGGCCCACGTGTTGCCGGCCCCTGGGAAGCTGGCCAGAGCGATGAGCTGCTTGGACTTGGCCGGAAGGAACCTTCTGTCCATGCAGCGGTTGTCTGCGAAGAGCAGGGCATGACCAGGGGGCAGGGGCAGGCGTAGCCTGGGTGTGAGTCCCACCCCTGCCACTTCCTAGCCATTCGACCCAGTGTGCATGATGGAACCTCTTCTGGGCCTCAGTTTCCCCTTCTGTAAAGTGGGGGGAATGGCTCCTCCCTCGCAGGGTTGATGTGAGCGTTAAAGGACAATGCATGAAAAGGGATTCACACATAGTAGGGATTCAGTAAGTCAGGAGAGCGAGTCTTCTCTACTGCCTCAGTTTCCCCCTGCCACCATACGTCACCTTCTCCTACCCGAACCCTCTCCTCCAGATTAAACCCCTCGGGCGGCGTCCATCTACGTGAGATCCAGTCCAAGTTTCCTTGGTTCCTAAGCCCTGTGGGGTCTGGGCCCTGCATCCTCCAAGGCTCATCCACTCACCTGCTTCCCCTCCCACCTCCCACCTGCCACCTGCCAGTCACCTGGTGTCCCTTCATGTCCTCGCCTGCGCTCTGCGCCTCCCTGACTCAGCACCCAACTCAGCACCCTCAGGCACGCTGTTCCCTCCGCCTTCACTGTCTCCGCCACGCCCGTGCCAGCCAGACCGATTCTTATCTTCCCACTCTCTGCTGACCCGGCCCCTCCTTCCTTCCTGACTCCCGGGCTAGTGTTAGGAGTACCGTGTCCATCTCCTTCGTGTCGCTTATCACAACTGTCGTTCAAAAAGTATTTGTTTAGCAAGAAACCCTGCCTGTGCTGTGACTCCATGACCCTGCGGTGCTTCCCATACTATCTGGCATATAGCAGCGATAATAAATGTTTCTTGGATGGATGGGTGGGTGGGTGGATGGATGGATAGATGAATGGCCAGATGGATGGGTAAGTAGACGGATGGGTGAATGGGTGGTTAGATGGATGATGGATAGGTGTGTGGGCAGATGAATGGGCAGATGGCAGATGGATGGGTGGATAGATGGATGCAATGGCGATTGGGTGGGTGGGTGGCTGGGTGGGTGACAAGAACATCGGGATTGTAGGGCTATGGTAAGGATTAAATGAAACAATGCATGGAATGCATTGAAGTGCTAAAGCGCTCAAAAGGTGTAGTAATTAATTTTCTCCAGCCCTCAACTTTCACACCTGTACAATGGGTTGGGACAGGTGAGCACCATTCTGATACTCTCCATTCTCTGCCTTTACAGAGACCCCGCGATGCCATGGAAAGTGTGTGCCACAGCCTTGGGGTGCAGCCCCGCCCGGAGCTAAGAAGGAACAGGGGTGATTTCGCCTGCTCCCTACAGATGTGCGGGGAGCTGAGGGAAGGCCCTGAGAGGGGAAGTGAGTTGCCCAGGATCACGCAATGGGTCTGTGTCAGAGACCCAGGTCTCCCCCTCCCAGCCCGATGCCTTCCCACTCAACGCCACAGTCTCCATTTCAAGAAAAAAGCTACCAAGGGGGTTTGCAGTATGAAGGATAGAGTTGAGGGTCCTTAGAATCCACCCCCTTGCCTCATCCTCCCTCTGTGGCCCATCCAGAATCTCTAAGCCTGGCCAAGGTCACCAGCCCTGCCCCTGCCCTCTGCCTCTACCCTCCGCCCTCCGCCCCCGCCCGCTGGCCTGCACAGTGTGGGCTGTGTGGAGCGGACCATCCGGGCACCTCTGGGAGGGAGGCCCTGGGAGAGCACCCTGGGTCGCGGGGGGGAGGCCTGGCTCACCCTGCACCTGGGTCTGGTACACGATGAAGTAGCTGGGGGTCCCACAGCTCTCAAACTCCTCCGCGCTGCACTTCTGGGCACACAGCTGCTCGTCTTCCCGCTCGTGCAGGGGGAAGCGCGTGGTGGGGAAACCGCAGTGGCATTCGGTGCCCGCGAGGGCCGCCAGCGGGTACTCCTGGGGCAGGTGAGGGAGAGGGCGAGGGAGAACTCTGCTAAACCCCTGGACAAGGAGCAGCCCAAGCCGTCCTGTCCCCATCCCCCTCCCCAACTGGGGATCCCGAGACGTGGTGAGTGAACCTCGCTTTTACAACGTGGCCCCATCTGTGTACCTCCTGCACTATGGTTTTCTTCCAGCTTTACTGAAGAATTAAACAAAAATAGTATGTCTTGCCAAAACCTGTTTGGCTCAGTGGATAGAGCGTCGGCCTGCGGACTGAAAGGTCCCGGGTTCGATTCCGGTCAAAGGCATGCACCTTGGTTGCGGGCACATCCCCAGTAGGGGGTGTGCAAGAGGCAGCTGATTGATGATTCTCTCTCATCGATGTTTCTAACTCTCTGTCCCTCTCTCTTCCTCTCTGTAAAAAATCCATAAAATATATTTAAAAAAATAGTACGTCTTTAAGGGGATGTCTCGATACTTGTATACGTGGTGAGTTGATCATCACAATCACGCTAATTAACATACCCGCCACTTTAATGGTGACCATTTTCTTCATTGCTTCCCTGTTATTTATTTATCTATTTGTCTCCTTTCAGGCCACTCACTTTTTGGGACTTAAATCTCCCAGGAAACTTTGAACCCCTCCCAGGGCTTCCATGGTTTCCATGCTACACACGCAAATGCCATGGACACACAACAGTGTGATTAAGTTCTCACTAAGGCCTCCTGCCTGCCAACACTGGGCCCTGTGCCGGCTCCATTTTTCCTGCAAAAAGGGAGATTAGTTGAGGGCAGAGAGTGCGCAAGACACTCCAGCACTGAGCTGAGCTTTCTCCCGGAGGAACTGGAAAGAAAACTGAGAAATAAAGGCCTTCCTCAAGGCGTGCCACCCGCCACAGTTCATGCCCCCTAGTCTGATGGTGAGACACAGCCCACGCCTCAGGGAAAGCCGCCTGGATCATGCCTGCACACCACAGAGGCTCCTGGGGCCTGCGAGGACCAGGCTGGGCTGGAGAGCAGCTCCTGATCGCTTTGTTTGTTCGATGGGAAGCGAAGTGGGAGCGACCTGGGATCCGGAGGGCAGGGGGCTGACTGTCCTTTGTCCAACCTGCTTCTACTCAAGCCCCACAGCCCAATTTCTCCTGGACCCAACGTCGCTCCTACAAGGCTGGGTCCAGTGAGTTCTACCAGAGTAGGCTGGTCTCCCTTTTAGCAGGGATGGGAACTCCCTCCGTCCCAAAGTGGGACGATCCCTACATCTACCTGGCAGTCTTGCTTTTAGGCCCAGCTCACGCCTGAGTGTTCCTCATTATCGCGAGAGGAACTGACCCTGTGTAAGCCCCGCCTCGGGGGGACAGATGGCAAGGGCACACCCTCTCCCACGTCACGGATCACAGGATCCCTCCCTCGCCAGCCCAGCATCCTGTTCCACCAGCCGCTCCACACTGCCCCTCCCCGGGTCCCCCCCGTCTCACCTTCTCTGTGCAGAGGTCCACGCACTTGTCCACGGACATGTTTGGCATGGCGGCCGTCACGGGCAGGGCCAGGGAGAGGTTGCCGGGCCGGCGGAAGCAGCCTCGGAAGACCGCGCTGCCATCTGCAGAGCCAGAGGGGAAAGGGGCGTCAGATCCAGGCTGGGAGAGCCACCGTCTGACAGAAGCACCTTTAATTATTTTCATTTTTAAAATATATATATATATATTTTATTGATTTTTTACAGAGAGGAAGGGAGAGGGATAGAGAATTAGAAACATCGATGAGAGAGAAAGATGGATCAGCTGCCTCCTGCACACACTCCCTACGGGTGATGTGCCTGCAACCAAGGTACATGCCCTTGACCGGAATCAAACCTGGGATCCTTGAGTCCACCCAGTGAGGAGCACCTGCAGGCTGCAAGGGACTGAGCTGTGGGAGAGACACCCTTTAAAATAACCCCGTCTGGGAAGATCCCAATTAGCTGACTGGGAGGACACTTCCTTCCAAGGAGTGGCTGAGCCTCACCTAATCAGTTGAAGGCCTTGGGGGCAAAACAGGTTTCTCAGAGAAGGAATTCTGCCTGGACTGCCAGCCTGCTGCTCTGCCCTGCAGCATTCGGACTGGCCAGCTTCCTTAAATAAACACAAACACCTCTACCCTCTGTTTGTCTGTGTGTCTTTCCACCTACCTAACCTCCTCCTGGTTCTGTTTCCATGGAGAGCTCTTGACAGATAAGAAGCAGGATTCTAGGCAATTTTTATTCCTGTCTCTTTGTAAAATGTTTCTGGTTTTTTTTTTCTACACTGAATATGTATATTTTAATATAATAAAGACAAACTAAAAAAAAAAAATGGCCCCAATCAAATTTATTGGAAGGTTCACGAGGCCCATTTAAAACCGGGCTCGGTTGTTTCCAGAAACCTGAGCTGCAGATACCTTTCCAGAAGCACAGCTTTTGCATAAAACAAGGGGAGCTGCTGGTGCAGGGAGCGTGTCATTCGTGCCAAGGATGCTACGCACACTGTATCTGAGTGAATCCTCAATGCAGCCCGTGAGGCAGGGACACTACGATCCTGCTTTGCAGGCAGAGACCCTGACACGTGACAAGACTCGATCACTTTCCGAAGTCCCGCCGCGAGGGAGGAGCAGAGCTGGGCTTTGACCCCGATCTTGTCTGACATCACACCCCCGTTTCCCACATCTCTGCTGTTCTGCGGGAGGCCCGCCGCTCCTGACGTGGTGGAGCCCCGGGGATCCCGTGGCGACCCCGTGCGTTCCCCAGAAACCCTCTCACGCCCCACCGCAGGGGGCCCCGAATATCACAAGGGCCCACGCCCCACATCCCCACGGAGTCAGCTCCCCGCTGCAAGGTTAGCTGAGACGGAGTGTGACCTCCGAGTCTTGGGGGAGGGGGGGCGCGCAGTTATGAGCGAGGGGCGGGCAGAGTAACTGTGCAGCAGCCCTCTTTGCTGGGGGCAGACGAAGTCACAGCCCGGAACCAGCTGCAAGTGCCTCTGCAGTCCCGTTATCTTTTTGCTCTGGGGCTTCACAAAAAAAAAAAAAAAAAAAAAAAAAAAAAAAAAATGAAGTGAATGTCGTCGTTGGCTTAAAGGCGGGCATGAAAGAGTTCTCCTTGGTTTGAAAGAGGCTAACACCTCCCTGCAAACCCTCTCCCCCGCCCCCCTGTAATTAGGCCAAGCTCCACTGCATTAAAGACGCAGGCAGGGGAGGAAGGCACGAGCTGGGAGCCGTTAACAGCTCCCTATAATCACAGAGAGATGGAATCACACAAAGAGCCTGGCTGTCTGAGAAGAATTCAAACCAGCCATCTCCGGGCACCCCTGCAGGCTCCCGTGGGCGTGTGCACATTCAAATAACCTGATCCGGGTGGTGCTCGGAGGAGACGGAGGAGTTTCCACTTTAAGGAGATTGGGGGAGGGGAGGGGATGGTGTTTACAAACACTCCATCGCAGGCACTGTGCTAGATGCTTTCTCCATTGTGTCTCACTGAGGGGGGTCACAGCAATCTTGAAAGGTTGGGATTGACTGCCCCCATTTTACAGATGAGGCAGTTGAGGCTCAAAGAGAATGCATGGCCTGGCCAAGGTCCACAGAGCAAACAAGCGAGAGAGCTAGCATAGGAACAATGTCCGCCTGACTTCAAAACCCGCTCCCACAGCCTTCTGGGTTTGGGTGGAGGGGAGAACAGCTAAGCAATTCTCTCCTCCTCATGAGGGAGAAGGAGAAAAAGCTCCTAGTTACCACCTCCTTGGTTCTGCACTGCATAATTCATGAAGGCCCGCATAAAACCCAGGACTCCCGGACATACATCAAGGGCGAGGAGAGGCCTGCAGGCTGGGCAAAGAAGGAGCTAGGGTTGGTCTATCCATCAAACTGGGACCTTTTTCCTGCAATCGTCGGAGGCACCCCTCAGCAGAAGTGGTCAGAACGGAGTATCGGTGAGCATAAATCAGCAGCAGTGAACAAAATTTCCCTTCTAACTCTGGAAGACGGGGAGAAAAAAAAAAAATCACTAGAGCTAACAACGGCACACAAAAATCCACTCTGTGAATTGAGAACCATTAAGTCCAGGATCTGTTTTGTTCAGCACCGCGGACAGCCGCCACGGGACTGACTCGCAGATGTTGCCATACAAATCCGGCAAGAATCTTCCAGGCGAATTATGTTTCCTGTAACACCCAATAAAGCCACCCATGTTTGCACGGCCTGGCAGGTGGCTGCCCCTGGAGCAGAGCTACCCCTGCCGCTGCCGACACATTTAGCAGACTGCTGTGAAAAGTGCAATCCAACCACGAAGGGAGTCAATTTCTCGGTTCTTCTGTGACAACGGGGAAGGGTCCCGGAGCGTCTGTGTCAAGGCAGACTAGCCGGGTGCCTGAAGACACTTGCTCTGCCAACCTTTTCATTCGCTTGCTGCTGAGGGAGCCTTCTGGGACCTCCCCACGGAAGGTGGATGCCCCCCACCCCCCGCCCCAGCGGTGCCTGGAAGACAACAAACTCCCTTTGAGTCCGCACAGTCTCCAGGCGTTCGCTGCCGCTGCTCAGGGAAACGCGGTCACGACACAGTGCCGATATCAACGGATGATGCTACAAAGGGGACCCGGTGTCCGTCCTCCCTGCCTCCTGGAGGCAGCAGGTCGCTTCTGTGACGGATGGAATACGAGCGAGTGTCATATGCTGGTGACCCGGAGCCTCCCTGCTCCAGGCTTTGCTCACTCTATTCCCTTGGCCTGCATTTCTCTGCTGCATCTTGGTAACGTGTCTTGAGCCTGGATATCTCCCTCTTCTCCATCACGCAAAACCCTGTGTGTCTCTTAAGGCCCTAATCAAACAGCCCTCCTCTGGGAGCCTTCCCCGAGGACGGTCAATTGAGCCATGTCTGCTCTCTGGGTCTCAGTTTCCAAAACTGTAAAATGGGACATCAGAAAGGAAGGTGCTTCCAACATGGCACTCAACACCTGAACTTTGCTGAGCCTGGACTTCTGCTCGTGGCTAGAACACAAGGCTCTCTCTCTCTCTCTTTCACCTAGAAGTATCCTCTGAGGAAGGTTTAGCTTCAGGGTTGCTGCCTTGGCTCCTGTAGACAGAGTCCCCACAACCCCCTTCCCAGGGGCCTGTCTCTCCACTAGACACCTTAGGGATGGCTCACAAGCAACCATCCAGCCCTCCTCGTTTACAAGGGCAAAACACACCCTCGCTTAGTGGTCTCCATGGGTTGAGACTTATCATTCAGCTTATAAAGTCTCAGATGATCAGTGAGCATCTACACTTAATAAAAGAGAAAAATGCTAATTGACCGTACCTTCGCTATGCCCACAGCCAATCAGAGTGAGCATGCAAATTAACCCAACAAGAAGGAGGTTAATTTGCATATGCAGAATGGAGCAGTGTGAAGCCTGCTATGAGGGGAAGGGGGGCAGCGGAGGGAGCTACTGGAGTGGTGCTCCAGACAGAAGTGGGGACGTGCTGGCTCCCAGGCGGCCTGGGAGCCGGAACTTGCCGGTTCCCAGTGGGAGTGGGGACTTGCCGGCTCCCGGGCAGCTGGGAGTGAAGCCAGAGGCCTATTCTTTTTTTTTTTTTTTTTTTTTTTAAATATATTTTATTGATTTTTTACAGAGAGGAAGGGAGAGAGATAGAGAGCCAGAAACATCGATGAGAGAGAAACATCGACCAGCTGCCTCTTGCACACCCCCTACTGGGGGTATGCCCGCAACTAAGGTACATGCCCTTGACCGGAATCGAACCCGGGACCTTTCAGTCCCCAAGCCGACGCTCTATCCATTGAGCCAAACCGGTCCCGGTGAGAGGCCTATTCTTGCACAAATATTGTGCAACGGGCCTCTAGTGTTATTATAATAGGTAATCTCAGAAATGTGTGTGTGTGCATGCACGTGTGTATGAGAGAGACAGAAAGAGAGAGAGAGAGAGAGAGAGAGAGAGAGAGAGAGAGAGAGAGAGAGAATGTCCATTCTGAACATTAACCAAAAGGACTTCTGGCCGATATCTGGCTAATGACACTCACAGCCCCAGCCTTGTTATCTGGCTCGTCCCACCCACTGGGTTGTTTTAGTGGCAGCATCTTTTCCCTTTAAATACCTATGGCACTAAGGCCATCTCTTCAGATGGCCAAAGCCACCATCAAAACAACATAAATATTGGCAACAGGGCTTCAGTGATGGGGATGATAAACCTACCATCACATTAAAACCTCATTACATGAACGGCCAAGCCAGGCACCGGCTGTGCGAACATTCTCCAGCCGGGATCTTTCCTCCGCCACCTGTGCCCTCTGCCAGCCAGGCCTTCGGACCCACAGGGAGGCGGGCGGGGCATCCGTTTGCAGAAACCGGCCCCTTTGCGAACTGGCAGCAGGCTCACTGGACCCTACTGCAGGGCGAAGCTTGAACTGGGCTTCAAAAATACGGCGTTTGTAAAACAGAGCACATTCTCACGCAAACCATGGATGCATTTTTATAAACAACAGCCTTTGGGCGGAAGAGACCTCTCTGTGCGGGCAGACGGGCGTGAAGTTTTGTGTGGGCTAGCCAGCATTCCAGGCGGGCCTTAGCGGCTCCCCCGGGGCCTATGGCCTTATTACTTATTAATGTGTGGTTCCTGGACCAGCAGCCGGGCATCGCCGGGGAGGCCCTTAACAATGCAGTATCCCACCCGGACCTGCTGAATCCGAATGTGCGTTTTAACAAGATCCCCGCAGGGTTCACCTGCACCGTCAAGTTCGGGCAGTGCTGGCCCCGGGATAAGGAGGACCATCCTCCTCCGGCCTCCATCTTTTGTCAAGGCCGTTAGCTCTTTTTACAGTCTGAAGGTCACCTTTAATTAGACTGCGTGGCCTTGGGCGGGTTTACTTAAATTCATTAGCCCTCGCTCTCCTCACTATCAAATTCTCAGTGGTAACATCCCTGCCTGGGAAGGTTGTAGGAGAGGTAAATGAGATGGGTTCTGCCGTGGGCTTAGCAAGGTGCCTGAAACACAGCAGATTTTGACACGCAGATATTAATTGCTATTCAACATCCATAGAGGGGACAGTAGGACGGTGTCCTCAGCTCCTGGCCTCAGCTATTCGTCCCCCTTCCTCCCTCGGGGTGGAAACTGAGAACTTTTACAACAAGATGGAAGCATGGACAAGCGAGGAAAGAACTCTCTCCATGGAAGCATTAAAGCCATAGGCTCTGGAGTTGGTTTAAATTCTCTGCTGCTTATATGACACTGAACCTCAGTTTCCTCATCTGTAAAATGGGAGTAGGTGGCTCCTTGTGCCTATGTGAAGCATGAGTGTGAGAATGAGATGTACCTATTCCATATAAGGGACTTAGAAGAGGGCGCATTGTTTGCCATTGTCATTGTCATCATTGTCATTGTCAGAGACAATCTGCTTTCAGAAACTCAGGAAGGACGGGCTCAGCTCAGGCTCTAGCTCAGATGAAGGAGGAAGGTGGGGGCAAGTGATCCAGCAGGCAACTCAGGGCAGGAGAGAAACGGGGGAGGGGGTGGAAACATGCCAAGCAGCTGGGGCAAAGGGCTCTGCACGGGTTGGATGGGAGGTGAGCCTGGGCAGGACAGAGGCAGCCTTGGAGGGCAGCCGACGGCATGGGGGTGATGGGAGCCATGGGAGGTGTGGGCCAGACCAATCTGAACATTAACCGAATGCAGATAGGCAGGCAAGGGCCAGGGCCTGCTGGCTAAAGAAGGAGCTGCAGGGAGGGGCAGGGACCGACTCACGTACACCTGCGGGCCGACTCCTGGGCCAGCTGCAGCCGGTAGACGGAGAGGCGGTTGGCGCCGCCACACAGGCTGCCCCGCTCGCCCTTGCACTCCATGTCGCACTCGGCCTCGCTCACGTTGGCCGCCTGGATCTTGTGGCCGCAGTAGCACTCAGCGCCGAACTCCAGCCCGGCATACAGGTAACCCCTAGGGAAGGCTGCGGTCAGGCCAGGGCGGCTGCCGCCATGGAGACCCCCCGGGGACCCAGCGAGGAGACCTGGGATGAGAGGACTCTGGGGGCCAGGACCCCTAGGGACCACCCACTTGCCTTCATCCCCACCTGATGTCTTATACCCCATTCACCTACCCACATAGACATACCATGGCCATATTGACGGTCACCTGTATACACCTTTAACACAAGGCATGCTTCACACACACACACACACACACACACACACACACACGCACACACACACTTACGCATCCACAAAGCCTTACAAGACCCTTTCTTTGTGGTCCCGTGCTCGCCCTCCATCACATGCTCCCAAGGAAAAGAACACCACAGGCAGGATCCTGAGAAGGAAGGGGTCCGAAGTGAACGGAGCTTGGGACGTCGGGGCCCTACCGTTCTGCGCAGTTGTCCTGGCAACGGAAGACGGTCATCTTTTTGTAGTCGAAAAAGGACACGCCTCGCAGGGCCCGACTCTGGGTGTTGTCCAGGTAGCAGCCGATGTACTTGGCTTTGGGGAGAGGAGAAAAGTCAGACGGGGTTGGGGTGGAGGCTGAAAGGGTGAGGAGAGTAAGCAGGTGCCTTGGCCCTGTAGCTTTACGGACTTTTTTTTTTTTTTTTAATTATTACCTGTGTACATATTTTAACATTGCCTCCCCCTGCCATACATACCCTCCCTCCCCAGAGTTTTGTGTCCATTGGTTGTATTTATATGCATGTATACAAGTCCTTTGGTTGATCTCTTATCTCCCCCAGATCTCCCTACCCTCCCGGCTGTAATTTGACAGTCTGCTTATTGCTTTACTGTCTTTTTATCTGACTTTTGGTTCATCAGTTTATAATGTTCTTTAATATCCATAAATGAGTGAACCTTACGGACTTTTTGGTACCAATTCCTTCCTCTGAGCAGAAAAGCAGGCAGGAGAGACTGTCAGTCATGGGCACTGGCAGAACCTGGTCCCTAAGGGCAGTGGAGTCCAAGGGGTAGGGCTGTGGGCCCTGGATGAGGCCAGCAGAGCAGAGGAGGGGCCTCCCCTGTGACCAGGGTTAAGGTCAACCCTAAGCTCCATCGGTGACGAGTGGGCAGAGGGAATCCAAACCAAGGCCACTCCGTAGCATCAAGCAATGAGACCCACACGGAGGCAGCTCTGAAGAGCTTCTGAACCTCGGCAGCATGTTATCATTTCCTGAGCTGGGGCTGGGGACGCCTCCCCCACCAACATTTCAGTGCAGGCTGTGACCATCACAACGCGGTCCCTGCTCCTGAGTGCTCCCTCCGGCCGAGCTCACCACAGCCATTTCCCCAGAGCCCTGCCCAGGCGGCAGAATCCCTCCGACAAGAAGGGGAGGCCGGGGGTCTAAGACAGACCACGTCACAGGCCACTTGAGGGTGGATGAACGGCTGAGGCCGCACGATCTATCAGCTTGTCTCTGCCGCTGCGGTGCACAGATCGCTGAGATGGCAGAGCCGCCCCTGCCCGGCTGTTTGTCTCAAAAGCCCGGAGACCAGTGAGGGCTGAGCCTGGGAAAATGCCCTCCCTGGGGTGTGTTTTGCTTTCCTTTTTGCTTCTGCTTCCGTTCATCTTCTTCTCCAAGAAACGCTGCTCTCTTCACTAAGGTGATTTGTTAAAAGAGGAGCTAGCCGTGACTCATTGGGATTCCTCTTAGTCACTGTCTGTGGGTAGATCCACAAACGGGAGGCTGCGGCGCAGACGAGAAGGACGGTTTTGAGGTTAGTCGGATCTGGGTTCAGATCCTGACACAACAGTGGCCTTGTGCTAGTTTATTACCCAAGCTCCCAGAGATGATATTCTCCTGCCCGAAAAGTGGGAATAAGAACAGAGGTGTTGCCGAAACCGGTGTGGCTCAGTGGATAGAGCGTCAGCCTGCGGACTGAAAGGTCCCAAGTTCGATTCCGGTCAGGGGCATTACCTTGGTTGCGGGCACATCCCCAGTGGGGGGTGTGCAAGAGGCAGCTGATCGATGATTCTCTCTCATCGATGTTTCTAACTCTCTGTCCCTCTCTCTTCCTCTCTGTAAAAAAAAAAAAAAAAAAAAAAAAAAAAAAAAAAAAAAAAGAACAGAGGTGTTGTGCCCCCCCTAAAAGCCATATGTTGACGTCCTAACCTCCCCACCAGGATCACAGCCTCCTCCTCTGGGCCCCAGCGTTCACCCCTCTTACCTCGCTCCTCCTCCTTCTCCCGGACAGCCCTCCCCTTGAGGGCTCGGCTCCAGGCTCCACCTCCATAGTCGCCCAGCTTGGCTCGCTCCATCCCATCTTTGCCCTTGAACCAGGGTCCGTGTCCGTATCTGCGGGCGAGGCTCAAGGTCTCCCCCGCGTCCCTGAAGCCTCTGCCCAGGTGCCAGTCTTCCAGGAAGGGCACCTCGGCGCCCTCGGCCGGGGCCCCGGCAGCGGCAGCGGCGGCAGCAGCAGCAGCAGCAGCGGCGGCGGCGCTGGCCTGGTTCTGGGGGACAGCGGGCTGGCCCACGAAGCCGGCGTGCAGGAAGACGAGGCTCCCGGCCGTCAGGTAGAGCACCAGGAAGGTAAAGAAGCGCACGGGTTTTCGGCGGAAGTACCGCTGGAACTTGAACCAGAGCTTGGCCATGGCGGGATCATTCCGGACTGGCTGGCCGGGGGCTTGGCTGGGGGGGCCACAGGGCGGGGACGGAGGGGGTTTCCTTTCCCAAGCTCCCCTCAAGGGTGGAATCCCTGGGGGCCTTCCGTCTTATTCCTTCTGTGAAGGCATCAGACCTGGAGTGCTTCTAGCACGTGGCTGAGGCCAAGAGAACGGAAATCAGAACTGGCCAGCCCACCCGAGGCCAAGGTGAGCGTCTCTGAGCCACAAAAGGAGTTCTGAGGTTCGGGACAGCCAGGAGTGGATCCCATTTCCCTACATCTTGTTCTTGGCCTCCGAGAGCCCCAGAGAACTCTGAGAGGAGCGAGTGGAGAAGGGTTCTCACGTCACCAGCAGCCCCAGGGCCCTCCTCGCCTTTCTCAGCTGCTCAGGCCGGTCGGGGCTGGATCATCTCACCGAGGCCGTTCCCGGCTTCTTTCCCAGCTGGGGACCACGCTCGGGGTGTCCACTCGTGGAAACAGAAGCCGGCGGGCGTCCATCCGGTCAGGCATCAGGGCTCAGGGCCGCCACCTGCAACACGGCACAGACCGAGGCATGAGGCCAGAGCTCGAAGGCTCTCAAACATTTTCAATCACTGATCCATTGCCTCTGGATCGGATGCCTCCTGGGTGCATGCCGACCAGGGAACAGCAACCTTTCAGTGCATGGGATGACGCTCAACCAACTGAGCCACACCAGCCAGAGCTACTTTTTTTTTTTTTTTTTTTAAATAAAAGTTTAGTGAGCAGCTACTATATGTAGCAGACACTGTCCTGGGTGCTGGAGATAAAGCTGTGAATGAGAAAGACCAAGTCCCTTCCCTCACAGGCTCACATTCTAGTGGGAGAGATCAGGTCCATGGTTCTTCTCCGTTATCCAAGGAAGAAAAAAAAAGGGGGGGGGGCGGGGAAGGTTCATTTAGCAACTTATTCATTCACTAAGATTTATCCTGCTTTGTGCCAAGCCCTCTGTGTGTATTATCTCATTTAGCCTTCCCCATGGTCCTATGGGAAATCACTATTTCCCTATTTTATGTATGAGGAAGCTGAGACCACAGAAATGGTGAGTGGTGGCACTGGGATTTGAACATGGGACCATCCAAATGGAAAACCATAGCTCTTGACCGTGTCCTTTCCCCACGTGGTCTGGACGCCACTTGGGAATTTGGAGACGGTCCCTGAAGCAGCAGCCCATCTGCACTGCCTCCGGGTGACCAGCAGGGGCTCACCCTGAGGACAGGGTCCCTCAGAGTGTGGTCGGAGAAGCATCGGGTTCAGAATCGTCTAGAAGCTGGATTAAAGAGGCCTGACTTCTCCAACCAGGTGTAACGAGGTGCCCTCAGATGATGGTGATGAGCACAAGGGTTTTGAGGACCACTGCTTTAAGAGTAAACCTTCAGGATCTTCAACAGGAGAAAAACAACGTAAATTAGAAAAGAGAAAGGAAACTCCGTTTGGCTGGCGTTGTTTCATATTAACACCAGCAGGGGGCCTCATCACAATCTTGGTCAAAGCATGGATTCAACTGTCAGCCACTGGGCCATTTGAATGGTAACAGCTCCTCCTAATCCAGACAGTAGCCCGGGAATTTAATTAACTGTGGTTCAAGGTAGAGACGGCCAATCCCCCAAATGCCTTTCCATTCACCTAGGAACTAAGTACTGAGCACCTACTATATGAACAAATCTGCCCCCCATCCATGCTCCTGTGGGGTCAAACTATCTGCTCTCCCATAGATCCATTCATTGCTCCATCATCCTTTAATCCACCCGTCAGTCCACCTACCCATCTATCCATCAAGTCACAATCTATCTACCCATCCATCATCCATTCCTTAATCCAGCCATCAATCTACCTACCCCTCCACCCACCCACCATTCATCCATCCATCCATCCACCTACCTGAACTGTAACAGCACATTCATCCATCTAACTCCCCACCTATCCACTCAGCTACCCATTCTTCCACTCATTTAAAAGCACGTGTTTCTTGCCTATCTGTGTGTGCGTGGGATGCAGAAATAAATAATTCAGAGTCCCTGCTTTCAGATAACTCAGAGCCTCCCCCGGGAAACAGCAATTTCAATAATCGCTACACTAAATCACTGTACAGATAGACAGTGATAAATCCTGTAGTAGATGTAAGTAGAAGATATAGAACAGCAATTAATATGAATAACTCATGTTTGTTGAGCACTTACTGTGTGCCAGACATTGCTCTAAACACACAATAGTCTGATTTAATCCTCGTAACAATTCTAGGAGGGAGATCTGTATTGATTTTACAGACAGAGGAGAGAAATGAGGCTCAGAGAGGTTAAGAAACTTGCCCAGGGACACACAGCCAGTAAGCGTCAGCTGGGGTGTGAACCCAGGGCCAGTGGATTTCACAGGCTGTGCTCCTAACCTTGTGTCTAGACTGGTCTTGTATCCCTTTGAGAATCTGATGAAAATTACACACATAGGCACAGAAAAGAACACTTGTACATAAGCCCTCGGATTTGAGTTTATAATGTTAGGGCATTTGGGGGCCAGGGGGTGAGAAGTCCTTGGAATGTGGGAGCCCAGAAAAATAAAGGTACATGCCCCTGACCGGAATCAAACCTGGGACCCTTGAGTCCACAGGCCACGCTCTATCCACTGAACCAAACCGGTTAGGGCAGTGGTCGGCAAACTCATTAGTCAACAGAGCCAAATACCAACATACAACGATGGAAATTTCTTTGGAGAGCCAAAATTTTTAAACGTAAATTTCTTCTAACGCCACTTCTTCAACATAGACTCGCCCAGGCTGTGGTATTTTGTGGAAGAGCCACACTCAAGGGGCCAAAGAGTCGCATGTGGCTCGAGAGCCGCAGTTTGCTGACCACTGAGTTAGGGGAAGACACACATTCCTCAGGTCCTCCCTGATCCACAGACTGAGTCTCCATGACCTCGGGTCGGGGCTCGGTTGGCCTCCAACAAGCCCCTCGGCCTCTCGGCCTCCACTTGCTCATCGCCCGTGGGAAACCCTGGCTGCATTAGTATCCTTCCTCCCTGGTCATGTGCAGCTCTGAGGCCAGGGCAGGTATCATCACCTCCGAGCTGCGGCTTTCTCTCCATCAAGTGGGGGAGGGGTGTGTATGTGACCATAGACTCTCCCTCCTGGGGTTTGGGGAGGACTCAACAAGAGGCTCCCTAAGGCCGAAACCGGTTTGGCTCAGTGGATAGAGCGTCGGCCTGCGGACTGAAGGGTCCCGGGTTCGATTCCGGTCAGGGGCATGTACCTTGGTTGCGGGCACATCCCCGGTAGGGGGCGTGCAAGAGGCAGCTGATCAATGACTCTCTCTCATCGATGTTTCTAACTCTCTACTCTGTATCTCTCTCCGTTCCTGTCTCTGAAAAATCAATAAAATACATATTTAAAAAAAAAAGAAAAAGAGGCTCCCTAAGGCCGGATGGAATCCGTGCTTGCGAAGAGCTGGCAACCACAGCTTCATCTCTTTTCGTTTTACACGAGGCCCCTCTGAGCCTCAGTTTCCCCATCTGTCGAGTGTGGCCGATGACGCCTGCCTGGCTCCCCTCCCAAGGCTGGCGGGAGTTTCCACGGGGACGAGGCCCAGGGCCCCCCTCGGCGGGAAGGGTGGCATTTGGTTACCGCAGCCCGAGTTTCCAGGCGGAGCTCCCAATGTCCAAACACAGCCTATTTTTAGCACCGCAACGAACCTCTGGGGTTAAGCTGCCAAGAAAATGCCTGGCGGGCAGGGCTGCCCTGCGGGAAGGGAACACAGGAGGGGCGGCCTGCCTCGCCCTCCCTCCCCCCCGAAAGGGCCACAGTAGATCTGGCTGGGAGTCTGTGAGGCTGGGCAGCTGACCAGCCCTCCCTCCACAGGCCCCCGGACTCTACTTAAAAGCACAGGATCCGGGACCGGCTGATGACCCCCTGGTCATCCAAGCAGGGCCAAGACAGATACTGAGAAAGCGGTTTTGTGGTTTCTTCACGGTTCTAGGTAGGAAAGGCAGCTGGGGATCTCCAAGACACGGGGAGCCCTGGCCTGAGGTGAAATTTTAGTCTTGGTCTAATGATAAAAAATAATATATCAGAAATCGCTGGTGTTAACTGAGCATCTGCTATGTGCCAGGCACTGTGCTGGGCATCTTATTCCCACTGAGCCCTTTAATCCTCGCGAGAACCCCATTGAGGTAGCTAGTAATCTCTCGGGGCCATCCCTCAGACCCTTCTCCAGGTAGATGGACCCTCCCACCCTGACCCAACTCTTTTAACAAAGTCCCTCTCCTCCTCCTTGCTCCTGGACCAGCCACTGGGCAAGTGAAAGGAGTGATAAAATAGTCTGAGGAACACCATTGTGAATGACCATCTTGTGGCTTTCCCTCACGCTCGTAAGGGATCCAGAATTTTATGAACCCAGCCCACCCTGGGAAGCATTAGGCACCCTGACACGGTGTGTGGACGCCCCGTTGTGTTGTTTTGCTGGTTTGCAGTCTTTCCAAAGCTGCAATGGGCATTTCTGTACAGACAGACCTATTTGCAGGGTCAAAACAGTGGGGCTGCCATGTCTGAGATTCCGTGTGTGTGTGTGTGTGTGTGTGTGTGTGCACCCTCACGCAGCTCCACGCACCTCCCAGGAAGAGTCCCCAAGACCCCCCACACTGCCTCCTCTGAGATCCTCGGCCGAGGACTCGCCCGCCACCACCTGGCAATCACCGCGCGCCATCTATATTCATTTCCGTTCCTCCTTCCAAAACTCGGGAAAATAGATGAGAAGGCAAAGTGCCATTAGCTAAATGGCCTTTAACACCCAGCCATCTGCCGTGATGTAATTAAATAAAAAAATCAGAGGGAGCATATGGTGCCCATTATAAATAAATATTAAAATTTTGTTTCCCTGGGTAATGACTCCAGTGCCTCTGGCTCAAACTTTACGGCCACTGTCACTTACTGCGGGGAATCAGGCCGGGCTGCAGAGAGCGGGTGGGACTGGAAGGAAGTGACACAGGAAGTGGTCAGGTCCAGTGTTAGACATTCCTGGTCTGCGCCTGCCTCAGCCACCTCGTGGCTGTGAGGCCTTCAGCAGGTGGCCTCGCTGAGATTCCGTTTCCTCACCTGCCAAACAGGACCAACCCGCCCTGCCGCATGAGGGAGCTAGGGAGCTGAAATGAGCTCACATCCTTAAAATACATGAACACAATCATACTTACCATATGTGCCAGTATTTATTGAGCACCTACTATATGTCAGGCACTGTCCTAGAAATTAACTTATTTTTTTTAAATTTACTTTTTACAGAGAGGAAGGGAGAGGGATAGAGAGTTAGGAACATCGATGAGAGAGAAACATTGATCAGCTGCTTCCTGTACACCCCTAATCAGGGATGTGCCCACAACCAAGGTACATGCCCTTGACCAGAATCGAACCAGAATTGAACCTGGGACCCTTCACCCCACAGGCCGATGCTCTATCCACTAAGCCAAACTGGTTAGGGCGAAATTAACTTATTTAATCCTTACAACAATCCTATATGAAATGGCTCATTTGTTAGCCCCACTTTACAGACGAGAAAACTGAGGTTCAGAGAGGTTAAGTCACCAGGGCAAGGTCACACAGCCAGGAATGGTAGAGCAGAGTTCAAACACAGGTAGTCTGACTGCTGAGCCTTCACTCTGCCAAGCCCGATGTAAGAGTTTCTCAATGGTTGGCTATTCTCTGTCCCAACTCTGGCCAACAAACGTCACTGCTTACTGACACAGAGAATGGAAGGAAGCCACTTACGGTCTAAGCAGCAGGTTCCTCATCCATAAAGTGGGGGGAGAATTGACGGTACCCCCTGCACAGGATGCGGAGAGGGTTAGGGTAGCATGAATAACGTACATACAATGCTCAGCACGGGGCCAGGCACACTCTGGGCCTGACACTGTCCCAGCGCTTACTAAATTCATGTTTGGGTCGACACACGCAGCCATGGCCTGGCCGAAGACATGTGGGTCCTGGAATGTGCTGGAATCATCCGAGTCCTGGTTCAGCACAGTCACTCCATGACTCAAGGCCTCGGGAGGGCATGTCCCCTCTTGGAGCCTCCATTTTCCCGACCTGTAAAATGGGCATAAAGCTGCCACTTCCCATGGGCATCGGGCAGCCGTGGGCATGCCTTCCTGTTGTTACCCCAGCAGAAGGGGCCGGCAGCCACAGGGCCAGGTGGGGTGGCGGAGCGGAGGTGGGGGTTGGAGGGACCGGGCAGACATTAGAACGAGAGGTGGCACCTTCTCTCTCCACTTACTTGTGACTCCTCTTAAAGGAGGCCTCACCAGCCCCAACAGGAATAAGTCTTTGCTGTCACTGTGCCTTTAAATTTAGAGGAACATCCCCCCCCCCCCCGGGCTCCACAAACACACCCACACCCACACATCCCCAGGAATAAACCTGGCCGGTGGGAGGGAGGAAGTCTGTCTTCTGATCCGGGAGGGAGAGGCGGACAGGCGATGGCGGGGGGCTCCAGCCCAGGTGCCCGGCGGCAGGGAAGCACCTCTCAGTCTGCACAGGTCCCTCCCTGCCCAGGGCGCTGGGTGGGGGTCACAGCATTTGGATGCTCAGAGAGGTCAAGGACTCAATCAAGGTCACACAGCTCCCCAGGGGCAGAGTCAAGATCTCCCCGCAGGGCTGTGTGGCTCCAACGGGCTTTTTGGGGGCACCCCTACAAAAAGAAGTTTGTCTCCCCTAAAGAGAACATGCGCTCCTGAGCAGGGGGGGGGGGGGGGGCTTGACTCTGAGTTTTCACCTCCTCCCCGTAGCTCACTCCCAGCTTGGGACATGCGCCTTCCAGCAAGGAAGTCAGGGAACCCCCAGTACAAATGCCAGTGGTGCTCCTCACACAGCAAGCCGGTCCCTGAAGTCTCCCGAATCAGAGAGAGGAAACCGTTCCAGGCCAGAGAGAGCCACTGGCCAGCAGCCACTGCAGATTGAAGCGGTGGGTCCCAGCTGAGATCTGAGGCGGCCTTTGGATCCGGGTACAGTCCGGCGACTCCGTGCTTCCCTGTGATCCTCCGGGAGGGTGCACAGTAGGAGTTCTCAGACTGCGGGCTGCGTGGGAAGCCTCGGAAGTGGCGGGGCCCCGCCCACCAGTTTCTGACTCAGCAGCTCTGGGGTGGAGCCTGACAATGTACTTGTCTCACAAGCTCCCGGGTGAGCTGCTGCTGTTTCTGCTGCTGCTGCTGCTGCTGGGCCAGAGACCTGATGTTGCGGACTCCCCGCGTCGGTAATCAGAGCAGCGCACGTGGAGATGATTACAGGAGGCCGGGAGGAACCAGGATGAGATCCTCCAGAAGGGAGCCGAGCCCCCGAGGCCCACCAGATCTTGATTTAAATGCCAACCCCACCGTTGGCACCCAGGAGACACTGGGTGTGTCCGGGAGCCTTTCTGAGCCTCTGTTTCCCCATGTTAATGGACAGCAACCCCCTCAGAGGCTGTGGTTAAGCACTGAATGAGTGCTACCTTAAAATACTAAGAATGAACTGATACCCAGAGAGCGCTGCTATGTGCTGCATGGGTGGAGTATGTCTCCCCCAAATTTATTATTTTTAAAAAATATGTATTTTTTTTAATATATTTCAGAGAGGAAGGGAGAGGGAGAGATAGAAACATCAGTGATGAGAGAGAATCACTGACTGGCTGCCTCCCGCACGCCCCATGCTGGGGACTGAGCCCATAATCTGGGCATGCGCTCTTGACTGGAAATCGAACCTTCAGTCCATAGGCCAACACTATCCACTGAGCCAAACTGGCTGGGGCTGTCTCCCCCAAATCTATTATGTTGAAGTCCTAACACCCTAGGATTGCAGAAAGTGGTTGCGAGGGCCCAGCACGGGGGCAGCGATTCGCTACCAAAGGGGCACAGCGCGCTTCCTTGAGGCCGGCGGGAATGTGGCGGAGCTCGGTTCTGGTGGTGGTTCCGCGGCTGAGCACATCCGTTGAGACCATTCGAACTATAAACCACAACGGGCGGATGTGACTCTAGGCACATTACGGTAAAGCGTTTTGCTTTAAAGCCACGTGTTTTTTCTTGCTCTGCTGGCTGAGCCCCGGCGAGAGGGATGCTTCCTTCTCATCCCGGGACCTAGGATGTTCCCCTGGAGGGAAGGGGGAGGGGCTCTTTCAGGACAGGGACAACTCCCATGAGCACCTGGGCTCCCACGTGACCCTCATCTCCCCGCCTGCTCTGTTCCAGGAGCAGGAACACTGGGGTTATTTTTGCTCTGAGAAGCACTAGCCACCGGGTACTTCCTCCACACGTAGCCACCACCCCCTGTGGTGTTTACACAAAAACACATTTGCGCCAGGTTTTGTTTTTACTTTTCCCTCAGCTGCTTGGATTCTATTAAAACCTGGGGAGGCCTGATTATCTGCTTGGAGGCAGCTGAGGAGAGGGGGCAGGCTGAGCAGGATGCTGCAGGCACGCGAGGTTCCTCCCAGTCCTTTGGAGCTCTGGGGACTGGATGATTTGTTGAGGTGTGTGTGTGGGGGTGGTAGGCGGGGGGCTATCCAGGGCATTGCAGGTTGTTTAAAGCATCCCTGGCTTCTGCCCCCCAGCACCTGTCCACCGGTCGAGACAATAACAACGTCTCTAGCCATTGCCCGATGTCTCCAGGGGGCAAAATGGCCCCGGGTTAAGAACCACTGGCACACACACAAGATGCGCAGGCAAGCTCAGCTCAGCTCAGCTCAGCATCCTTTGCCTTCCAAGACTCAACTGAGAAGAGAGATTCTTCATCTCTATAGCCCTGGCTCCTTCCACAGGGCCCGGATATCCACAGAGCAGACGTCTAAGACATTGGTTTGGGGGCATTGTCTAGCAATCCAATTCTGGCCACCATGCGTGGGTTTGTGCTTGTGTAGGCTGTCCCCTATCACCTCACCTAGTGCCCAGATCAAGGCCCATGGTTGTCCCCATGTTTCAGGAGAGGAAACCGAGGCACTCAAGTTAGTGGGTGGCGGAGCCGGGACAGGAGTCTGACACCACAGCCCGGATTCCTAATGATCATGCTCTACTTAAGACAGCTGCCTTTCTAAAGGACAAGATGGGGAAGGGAGAGCGGCCAAGATTCTCTCCCTAAGCAATCTCTCCTTGTGCTCCTCTCAGCTCTTTTTTCCACGTAGGCGTCTCTCCACTGCCCAATTTTAGCAAGAATCCTGCCAACGTGGTTTCGCCAGAATCCCCATCCTCCACAGCTGATGGGCCTCAGCATCTAATGGGTTTCCCACACTCCTGCTGGATGCAGAGTTGAGCTGGTTCTGTCCTTAGGCCTCTTTCCCCGCACTGCAATAGTCCTGAATATAAAATCGGTTTTTGTCACCGTCCAGCTCTGGTTTTTCTTTAACAAGAGACCCAGGCACATGTATCTACACACGTGTGGAGGGAACATGGTCCAAGGTGAACACGAAAAGGAGTGTGGATTCTGGTGCAAGACAGACCAGCCTCCGAATCCCACTTAGCAGAGCTCTGTGAACTTGGGCAAGTGCCTGGGCCTTGATTTTGCCATCTGTAAAATGGGGACAAGAGCCATAATACAGCCCAGGATTTTTGTGAAGATGAAACGAGACAATGCTATAAAGTGCTTACTGGAGCCTGGGAAATAGCCAGCACTGGATACTAGTAAATGCTGGTTGGATGGATGCACACACTAGGCTCTGAGGAGAATGGACCCCTGTTAAGATGGAGATTGCTCAGAGGCAGGGGTGAGTTTACATGAAACTACCCAGCAAGGCAAGGGTGTTGGGAACCCAGAAGGTCCTCACTACACACACCCAAACACACACACACACACACACACACACACACACACAGTGAGCCAGGAGCTGGCTCTTCTTCAATGGCCCCCTGCTCTCTGATTGGACCAAATAAAGGCCCACTGCGCCTGCTGACCAATGACAGGCCATCACGTTGGGTAAGAGACCCACACAGCCCCCTCTGCTGGTTGGGTCAGAAGGCTTCTGGCCCCTTAGAAACTGCAAAGCCTGAGTCAGCATCGCTTGGCCCAGTGGTCGGCAAACTCATCAGTCAACAGAGCCAAATATCAACAGCACAGCAACTGAAATTTCTTTGGAAACTTCTTCTAACGCCACTTCTTCAAAATAGACTTGCCCAGGCCGTGGTATTTTGTGGAAAAGCCACACTCAAGGGGCCAAGGAGCCGCATACTGCTCCAGAGCCGTATTTTGCTGACCATGGCCGTGGCCCCTTCTCAACAGACACGTGGAACGCAGGCGACTGTGACCTGCCCTCTGCTGAGCCTGCCCTTGTGAGAGCCAGCAGCAGGCACAGCTGTCCCCCCAGGCCTGACGGGGGGGACAGGACAAAGTGGGCCTCGGGGCATCCGCCGCAGAGGGTTCCACTTCTCTGTGTTAATTCAAGAGCATCCACGTCTCCTACTGAGCCGCTGAAGAGCCCTCCGGAGCCTCTTTTCAACAGAAAACAGTAATTTGCAAGAACTCATAATGCACGGAACTGACAGGATGGCGGTGCAGCTGAACCTCGGCCGGCCTTTCTCTCCTCCCAGAGCCCACGGGGGCCTCTTGAGGCATAGCAGCTGCTGTGGGCTCGTGGGACGGTCTGGGAACAGGAAGAGGGATAGAACCACAGCTCCCGGGACAAGCTGGGGCTCTCACTGTGAAGGAGCAGCAGGCATGTCAGGCCTGGTGTATGTGTTTTTAAGAGCTGCCCAATTATCAGAACTGGGGGGTTCAAAACAACAGAAACGCATCCTCTCAGGGTTCTGGAGGCCAAACGCCCCAAATTAATGTGTGTGTGTGTGTGGGGGGGGGGGGAGCTGGTTGCTTCTGCAGGCTCTGAGGGAGGATCTGTTTCTCCACCTCGCTCTAGCTCCGGTGGCTGCAACAACCGGTTGTGACCAATGTGTTGCCTTGTGAGAGACAAACACCGATAGGTTGCCTCCCATGGGGATGGAACCAGCAACCCGGGTATGTGCCCTGATCAGGAATCGAACCCGAAACCTTCTGGTGTTCAGTACGACGCACCAACCAACTGAGCCATCTGGCCAGGGCAGTCATTCCTAGCTGAGAGAACATGCCCACTGTTCCGTAATGTCAGGGTCATAATAACACCTCCTTCTTCACAGAGTCGGCAGGGGGATCAAATGAGAATCACTTTTCTCTCTCCAACACCGATCCAACCATCGACTGAGCGTGTTACAGGGAAGTGCCATTGTATCCCTGTTCTACGGGTAGGTAAACCGAGGCCCTGAGGGGTGCGATAACTCGCCTAGTATCACACAACTAGCAAATGACGGATGTAGCTGTAATACACCTTTTCACACGAATTAAATACATCAGTAAGTTAAATAAAAACCGGGCACCTAGTGTGCGCTTAGTAGGTTTTTTTGCTCTGCTCTTCATCACCATCATCACAGTCATCGCCATCAACAGTCACATCATCATCATCACTGACGTTATCATCATCACCAGCACCATCATCGCCACCACAGTCATCCCTATCAGCATGGACACCCTCATCGGTTTCGTCATCGCTCCCGTTTTTGGCATCACCACCAATGCTCTCATGGTCCTCATCCTCTGCCTTCCGGTGCGTCTTACGAACGCAAAGCACAGACTTGATCTGTGAAGCTCACCTTGAACATGTTTCTTAACGAGGCCAAGAAATATTAAATTGTGTTCGATCCAAATAATAACACAAAAAGTATAGGTAGGGCTGCAAGAGGAGTGAGTTTACATGAAACTTCCCAGCAAGGCAACCCAGAGGGTCCTCACTACACACACACACACACACACACACACACACACACACACACACACGCATCCCTACACCCATGACCTACACCCAGGGCATTTTCTTTGGCCAGAGAACACTGGCAGCACACAGCTTTGACATTGTGTTTGGGGAGAAAACAACAAAAAACAAGTCACCGGCCACAGGTCCTGCGAAGTCTATTTTCTCCTTCCCGGCACAAGAGGGCCCCGGGAGCACTGTGTCCATCTTGGGCTTCTGGGCCACCCCTGGGGGAAGCTGCCAAGTGAAATAACCTCCCTGAGGTCTTAATGGGCTGCTCAGACAGAGGGGGCCTTGTTCGGGGGCATTTTGTTTACTTATTGTTAGCCCTGCTGCCGGCCAAGTTTATCCAGAGCCACGGCAGGTCAAGCTCTGGGCAGAGGTGAAGACACGCTCTGGCTCCGTGTCCTCTCACCCAGGGATGTGCCCTCTCCATGACTCTCCCTTCCTCCATCCCTGACCCTGCAAACCTCCCAGCCCAGAGTCCTGCTCCGCACAGGCTGCTCTCCTAATGAACTCTTCAGAACCAGGGACTCGCTGGTGGTAATGAGTTCAGATGCAGATGTTAGCATGTTATTAGCATGTTAGCAGGGTTTTCCTGAGCATCAAGGCCCTGGGGAGGGGGCGGATGGGAGGGAATGGCGTGCAGAATGGAATTTCAAAGAAGGGAAGCAGTTGGAAACCACTCAGTAAAGGAAGACTCCCACCCCCCAGTTCACACTGGCCTGGCAAACTTGACATTTCTGTCCAGACCTTGGACAACCTAATTGTACAATTCCGGGCTCTCAGCAGAGCCAGGGAATTCCGTGGTCAGTAAACTGTGGCTTGAGAGCTACATGTGGCCCTTTGGCCCCTTGAGTGTGGCTCTTCCACAAAACACCACGGCCTGGGCGAGTCTATGTTGAAGAAGTGGCGTTAGAAGAAGTTTAAGTTTTTAAAAAAATGTGGCTCTCCAAAGGAATTTCCATCGTTGTGCCGTTGATAGTTGGCTCTGTTGACTAATGAGTTTGCCGACCACTGCCCTAGATCATGCTGAACGGAGACATTTAGTCCACATATTTTACTGAGCATCTGCTATGTGCCAGGCACAGCTCTAGATACCGAGGTAAAAAAGAAAATGACAGGAAGCCCCAGTTTCATATATGGGACACCATAAGGGAGGGGAGGCCTGATTTCAATAGCTTAATATTCCACCTGGATTCCAGAGTCGTCATTCTTGGAAGCTGGCGTTCACCGAGCCCAGCCCTGGGTTCAATGCTTACAACCGTTACCCAATGCAGCAACCCCATGAGACAGGTATTCCTTTCCTTATCCCCACTTGACAGATGAGAAAACTGAGACACAGTGAGGCTGACAAACTTGCCCTAAGTCGTTCATGGAGAAACTGGGAGAATTAACCCGGGGAACTTGAAACTATAGAAGAACATGGGGTATCTAACCCAGTCCTGGGGTAAGAAGTCAGGCTGCGACCTGAGAGCTGTGCAGGGGGAAGGGGGAGGGGGGTGCCTGGTGGAGGGCGTGAGGCAGGAGGAAAGGACACTTGGGGGAGGGCACGCCCCGCCCCCCTGCCACTCCCGTGAGGGCTCCAGGTGGACAGGAGCAGAGCATGGTCAGGACCCAGGACCTCTGCCTCTGAGACCATGTTCCTGCTCCTGTTTCATACCCTTGAACCTGGGAGCCCCACTCTCTAACCAGCTAAGCTAAACCAGGGCTCAGCAGGAGCCCAAAATAGCTACAGCTTCCAGGCAAAATTAGTGCCGAGTCAATCTTGCCCCATTCATCACACTGACTCCAACCTTGTTATTTTCAGGCAACAGGGCGCTGGGAACAAGTCGGGGTGGGAGAGAGCAAAGGAGAGAGCGAGGGAGAGGAGGGCGAGGGAGAGAGCGAGAGCCAGAGCGGCCCCTTCAATTCTGTAGCATCTCTGGGTTTCTTTTGGGAAGTCTGTCCTTGCTTTGAGAAAGGTGTCAGCACAATGATTGATGGCAGCCCAGCATCCTGTCTTCAGCGTCAGTACCTGCAGAAGCCACATCTCCTCCAGCCAGTGTGGTTTGAGTATGTTGACATATTCAAACTCCAGAAATGGATGCTGACTGGCCTAAGCCAATCCACATAGCCCATCTTCCTTTCCCACATGGCGATTGGTCCAGAAACAGGCAGGTAATCTTATTAGAACCAACAGACTCTCTGGGGGAGAGAGGTTCTGGTTTCTTCGTCATCCAGGAGAAGTGAGCTTGGGTTCCTGGGGACATCTTGCTATATAATCAGGACAGCCACACACAGGGAAAAGGTAGAGATGCAGAGAAACTATAATCTGATGGTTTTGGTTTGAACCTGGGTCAAGCCACGCCTGAAACAAGATGCTGGTGGATTTTGATTTCTGTGAGCCAGAATAAGTGATATCCTTTTTAGAAAGTCCATTTGAGTTGTGTCTTTGCCACTTTCAACATAAAAACATTTTACATGCTTCAGGGCTGTGGCAGGATTCTCACCCAGGTTCGGGAACACCCATGGTCTGGGCTGTGGGAAGGCAGACATCTGGAGTGGAATTGAACTTGAGTGTGGGAGGGGGCTTTCTGAAACAAAGATCTGGGATGACCATGAGTTACAAGAAGCAGAATCAGCTCTGCAGAGGATTTAAATGCAGCCCATGGCTTCCTCGAGAAGGAATAACTATAACCACGGCCCATGCCTATCAAACAGCTGGCTAGTGGTCTGTGCACTATCTCACCCATTCCTTCTTAGCACCTGATGAGTAGGGGTAAATGTTCCCATTTACAGATGGGGAAACTGAGATGCAGAGAGAAATGGCCTATATGAGGAAGACAGGAAGTAGATAGCGGAACTGGGCTAGGTACCCACGTGACTCGGACCGGGAAACCACTGGGCTTAACACATCCCCACGCCCTGACAGCAGGTACACAGGGGAGATCCTGTTTACCCGCCAGGGGCTGGGGTGTCATGTCGGTGCCTGCAAGCAAATGACTGAGTCTGCGAATGTCACCAGGGCCGTTTTCTCCACTTAACCCCAGCAGGATCCCAAGGGTAATAAACATTCCCCCGGAATGGCAGAGAACTTGGCTGGAGCCAACAGACGACTCTGCTTAGGCGGGCAGCCCGGGGGACGGCTGTGCAGAAATGCCCTGGGCATTCCCTCCCATCCGGGGAACCCGGAGACCGGAGTCATTCGGTGGGTACCCCCCTGGCCTGCAAAGCATGTGCCATGACGGTCCCGTTGGACAGGGGAGGAAGCAGAGGCTCAGAGAGGGGACTCTGGTCCAATGGTACTGAGCTAATGTGGGAGTCAGAGAGCTGCCCCCGTCCCAGTAGGACCGGCCTGGGCAGGGTCCAGCATTAATAACACCCAAATGCACAGTGAGAACGTTATTCCCTCTCCATTTTCTTTCAGTCCTCTGATTCCATCAGTGGAAGCGTCTCCCTGTGGTGTGAATAGATCTCTAACACCTCCTGGCCCACCTGCCTTTATGGCAGAGGGAGGCTACGGCTCCCAGCCCCGGGCTGGTAACAGCAGCCGGCTGGCATTGATCCACCCGGTTCTGTTTTTGTAGTGTTTACAGTGATTAACCTCTATTTAGGCAAAGTCATATTGATTTCATATTTGCAGGTAAATTAGCTTCTAAAACAAACCATTCTCTAAAAAAAAAAAAAAAAAAAAAGTCAATTCAAAGAAAAGTAAGCAAACGAGGCCCTGGCTGGGTAGCGCAGTTGATTAGAGCCTCATCCCAATACGCCAAGGCTGTAGGTTGGATCCCCGGTCAGGGCACATAGAGAATCAACCAATGAATGCATAAATAAGTGGAACAACAAATTTCTCTCCATCTGTCTATCTTTCTATCTATCCATCTCTCTCTCTCTCAAAATCAACTTAAACAAAGAAGGGAAAAAAGCCCATGTGACAAAAATCTTGAAGGTATTGGGCTGATGAGTTGTCTCTACCATACTCAATGGAACCCCAAACTTCTGCCTGGTCAACTCGCCACTTCACAGGCGAGGGAACTGAGGCTCAGAGAGAGAATGTGGTGAAGCCAAGAGTTCCACAGCTCATCAGTGGCAGAGCTGGGATTTGTATCCAGGCATTGATCTGCCTCTTAAGTGTGTGTTCTTGATCACGTCACCACTCTGCTTCTGTGAGCTCCTGAGTTTAGTACATAGTATGGAATATCCTATCTAATAAAAGAGAAACATGCAAATTAACCGTACCTTCACTATGCCCACAAGCCACGCCCACCAGCCAATCAGGGCAAGTATGCAAATCAACCCAACCAAGATGGCGGCTGATTTGCATATCTAGGTGCATGGTGAAGACTGAAGACAGTGTAGAAAGAAGCCAAGCACTGCAGAAGGGAGCGAGGCTGGGAAAAAGCAAGCAAGTGGGGCAGGGAAGAAGGCAGAGAAGGAAGGGAAGCAGGTGGGGCAGCAGAGACCACAGCAGGAAGCCCTATTGCAATCTTCCTGCAACAGGCCTCTAGTTGTATTATATATCATATCAACCATCATATCACATCACAAAATCTCTATATCATATCACATCACATCATATCATATCATATCGCATCGCATTGCATCACATCGCATCACATCACATAACATCACATCATATCATACCACCCTAGCTAGCTAAAGAGTAACCAGGAAAGGATTCAGAGCAAGCTCTGCCCACCCCAGACCTCAGGCTTTAATGCGCGTCTCTAGAACAGCCCCGCCTTTCCCCGCCCATCACAGAACGGAAGCGCTTCACCCTCACTTTGGGTCTTGAGAGAAGCTAACACTCCGCGGCCGCCCAACACCCAGCAGGCCTCACCCCTGTCCAGCCAAACCCCTAAATTAACCATGAGGCTGTGAGGAGCTTTGTTCTCACGTTGCTATACTCATGTGTCTAATATCTCCACCACGTCCCCCGGCAGGGCCCCGGCCAAGGAAACTCCCCGTGTCTGGGTGCAGGGTTAGGGGGAACCTCCGGAGCCGCTATAGCCGGGAACTCCCCATAATACTCACTCCCTGGATGCCACTGCCTGCCAGGGCAGTTTGTATTGGGAGAAAGCCAACACCGAGAAAAACAAATGATGGCGAGGCCCTTCCTCCCACGCCCACGTTCCCTGGTAAGAGAAGCCTCAGGGACCGCCAGGGGCTCTCCCTGGAGCCAGGAGGCAGATTCCTCCCGCGGCTGAACCAGCTTCGGGTCCAGGAGGAATAATAAGAGGCCCCTGCAATCACATGGCCCCGGGAAACGTGAGCAGGCTTTTACCATCACTAGTTCTTGGTAAGCAAGACAGTTAGGTATCATTTTGTCGGTTTGTTGAGCACCTACTACGTGCCAGGCCCTGTGTGTTACTGATGCAGAGACAAGTTAAGTCAGAGAGAGCCCCTGCTCCACGGGACTCAAGCTGGAGTGACCAGAGGCAACTGCGGTATTCTGGAATCCCAGCATCGCTACTTTCCCCCTTTGTGCCTCGGCTCTCCCATCTGTAAAATGGGCGGAGAGTCGCTGTGAGGACTGAAATGCTTCAACACAAGTAAAGAGGCTCAGGACAGAGTCCGATACACAGGAAGGATGTGTGTTGGCTGTCGTCATCAGGGTTGTGACGGGGAAACAGAGAGGGCCAAGGAGGGCTGGCTGGAGGATGAGGTGTCAAGAGTGATACCCGAGAGGATGGTGTTGCATCGGGAAAAGGAAACCAGGGGGAGGGAACAGCCAGGGCAGACATTCAGAGATGGGAAAGGGCTCCGTCAGTCTCAAGGGCAAAAAGAGGCTGGTGGGTTTCGATTTCATTCCAGGGGCCAATGGGAGGCCACAGACGGCCTCTAGCGATCAGATTTGTGTTTCAGGGTGTCTGAGGAATCTAGGCAACTGGCAGAGGAATCTAGGCAACTGGATCTGAGG